>NW_010255839.1:0-21645 GCF_000690775.1 Eurypyga helias | reverse complement strand
CCCATGGCAGGGGGGTTGGGACTAGATGATCTTCCAGACCAAACCATTCTATGATTCTATGAACCAATAGTAGATCAGGTTAATGTTGGTACGCTCAGTTCTAATGAAAACTGCAGGCTTGTCTTCCTGGTGTCTCATCTTCCTCCATTCACATATATCCTAGCAAACAGAGTCACTGCACCAAAATATCAGCTTCTTACTGGAAATGCGGCTAAATAGGAAATGTGCATGGAATGGGAAGTATGTAGCACGCAGCAACATCACCACAGGCAAGGGCAAAAAGTGATTGTGATGGAGGAGCTGTGAGGGAAAATATTGAAACAGAAAGAACAATAAAGGAATGTGAACCCTCCAGTTACACATTGAAGTGCATAGAAGTGGTAAAATTGTAATTTTAAAACTACAAATTTTTCAGGGGAAAGAAAAGAAGGGGGGAAAAAAAACCCTAATGACTGTGGAATAGTGTTTTCAGGGGTGACCGTATGACTGGGCTCCTTGAGGTCCTTGTTTTAAGGGGGTTTAAAAACTTAAGGCTGGAAGTCTCTTCAAAGTCAGTTGAATTTAAGCTCTTGGATGCCTCACGCTCTTAAAACTCCAACTGGAAAGACAGAATGGAATAAATAACATATATTGCAGAAGTTTTTTTGGTGACCTGCTGTTTAGTCGTGATTGAACTTTCTCATCAGCTTTTGCTGTTACGGCATCCAGAGATTTACACAGAGACTTTGCAATGCTTTGCTTAATGCTAATCCTTTGGCTACTGAGCAGTAGGAAGTGGTATTCCAAAAGAGCATAAAGCCCACAGGCTAACAGGGTGAGGTTTGCAACAGAGGGAGAGTTTATTGTGTTAACAGGGATGAGTGCTTAGCTCTTCAGTACCACAGGGTTTTACATCACAAGAGTTTTTTGGGCAAAGCCACTGCATTAATACGTGACACCGGCAGGAACCTAGGGCACTGCAATATGGGGCAGGGCCAAATATTGAAAGGCGTTGTGAAAAAATTAAGCAAATGTATATGTTCAGGTTCTTCAGATGGAATGGAAGCACTGCAGAAAATGTTCAGTGGAGGAGAGAAAAAAATCAAGGAAGAATTTACTTCAAATAAGCGTTATTTCAAGTGAACAGTGGATATTAAGAATTGGGAACAAGGAAATTTGGCAGAAGATGGAGAGAGAGGGAAAGAACAGTTTCAGGGGAGAGTAGCAAAGGCAAGAAGTGAGACAGTTTGCTGCAGCTCCTGTTCACAGCATTTCCTATACATTAAATTCCCAGTAAGAACTATGGTTTGTGGGAACTTCATGTGATGAAGGATTACCAGATTTGAAGTGCTTGGAAAACATAGAGCAGAATTTTGCTATGATTAATGAGTTCCTATTTTGTGGTAAAGCGATGGATGAGCTTCACCCCAGAACAGAAGTTCGCTTAATGCAGAAATACGTGCCAGAGTGGGAGAAGTTGAGGGTTTGTCTCATAATTTTTCTCTTAAACACAAAACTTGGAGCATATGTTTGTTTTGTATCTTCTCCTGTGTGTGTACAGCCTGTGAACCACCATTGTTTTGTGAAGTGCAAGCTACAGCTTTATAATTGAGTCTGTATTTAACTGTAATTTTGAAGACTGGCTATCAGGTAGCTTTGAATTATGGAGGTGTTACTTTGCTGAAAGGAATTTTCTGAATGACAGCAGTTTAGAAATGCTGCTTGAATTTTGTGACTAAGAGAGTGACACAACTGAACACCAAAATCTGCTGATCAGATTTAAGTACAGACTTTCTTTCCTCTTCTGTCTACAAGTGACCCCTCAAGCAACTCAAAGCCCATCTGAAGCAATGTTTGGAATGACGGATACGGTCAGTCACAGGCAGGGTGTGTATTACCAGGGGGGCTTTATTGTTTTTAACGGGGGCGGGTAAGGGGCTTGCACCGGACGACAGTGTTTAATGCTGTTATTCCGACATAGTTAATATGATGCTCCTGTTGAAGGATACTCTTTTCCTCTCACCATTTACTAGGGTAAAGGTACAAAATCCCATTAAAAAAAAAAAAAAGGCAGTAGCATTTACAGTGATTGAGTTTTGCATAAACCCACAGTACAGAGAGCTGTCAAAGATCATCTTGAGATGCTGCCCTTCGGATCTCATCGTGTGTAAGTACCCTGCTGCGTAGTGATGTGCATAATGTCTCGCTGCTCATAAAGCTACAGTTGACTTCTTTACGCTTCTCCTGTTGTGTTTTGTTGAGGGTAAACCAACCAGCATTAAAAATAAGGAGAAAGGTGAAGAATTGCTTTTTCCATGCTGCTGCTTGGGTCCTTCTTGCAGGAAAAAGCAGCACTTGAAAAGCTTCCTTTGAAGGGATGGGAAAGGTCAGAAGTTACACATGAAAGGACAGTTAGGAATGAGGAGTGCCCCTTAAATATCTAACAGGGCACTTCTAAAAGTCAAATAGTGTAACTTGAAAATCCTGCTGCAAATCTGTTGACTGCTGTGATCTATACGATTTGATAATCCTTAACCTTTTGAGTATCATTCAGATTTCTACACAAGTGATTAACTAGACTGTTAATTCACAATTGTTTTTAAACAAGGCCTATTCCTCTGGATCCAGTTACTGGAAATTGTTTCTATCTGAACTGAGAGGTCATCTCATTTTTTTCTTTAAAAACCATGGGGGGAAAAAATAAAAACGCCACTTGGCAAAGTGACATGATTTGTCATTAGCTAGGTGCATTCTTGCACTCCAGGTGACAGGGCCTGCTCACATCAGATCATCTTTTCTGGCCAGGACTGTATTACACACTGATACCTTGTAGGTGTAACTTTTCACAGCAAGCTTACCAAGGCATTGGAAATATAAAAAGAGTTTTCAAAGCTCATTTAGCTCTTCTGTAAGGCCTGGAAAATGGGAATGTCTTTCGCCTACTTTTTAATCTGGGTAAAGAGGTGGCTGATCTGATGTGATGGGGCAGGGAATTCCTAGCTCGTTTCTTAGTGGCTATGGCAGAGGTACTCAAGCCTCATTTTAAATATTGAGGTCATTGGCTAATACATGTCAGGAAAGCACAGAGCTGTAGCAAATACTCCTGTCAAGAGCACGTGCAGCAAAGCAAATCAGAATTGGAAATCAATTCCAATTGAAAGTGACACAAGGAAAAATGTGACAGTGATATATATTATTCTTCTAGTAATTCAGCTTTGGTAAAGAATTCTGGTCTGAAACTTAAACCAAATAATGAATAAAAACCTAATATGACTGAAAGTGTAATTAATCCGCTTGCTCAAATAGAGCAGAGACCTCCCAAGAGGCACTGTATTAAGAAGTACTTTTTTTTGTTCTTAATGAAGATTGATTTGTCTTCCTTGAGTGTTTCATTCTTTGGGCATTTCTCTTCATAATCTGTATACTTAGTCCGACCAGTCTTGGGTTTTCCAGCTTAGACTGTTCTGCAAGGCTTTCAGCTAGCTGTTTTATAGGAATTGAAGTCTAACCACCTATGTCACCTTAGAAGCAACATTGCTTGGAGACTGCCATTGCTTTAGGACGTAGGAGGCTATCCTGAACAAATCAGGTGATCAGAAATGTCACTAATGTTCGTTAACAATTCCTCCATGTGGTCTTTCCTGTCTGTAGTGAGGTGGCTGAAAGACTTGGACAAAGGGTTAGTAAACTGCACGCTTGCTGCCTTCTCACGTACACACGTGCACTCTGAATAACCTGGGAGTGCTTACCAACAGAGTAATCAGTGATTACTCACACGGACGCCTCTGTACCATGGATACCAGGCAACTGCTTTATACAATAGCGGAATATTCATAATGCATAAGTAACCAGTTTTCAGGTAGTCAGTATGTATTCCATCTCAATTATATGTATAGTGCCTTACCTCATGCACTTCATATAATAGATGTGCCTCTTTGGGAGCCATGCCTTTACCGAGACAAGAGTGTTGGAGTGCACTGTCCAAGGGACTCGTCAAAGCTGAGTCCAGATTCCCAGCTTGACAGCTGTCCGTGACTGCTGAGTGCGTACCTAAGAGTGCCAGTGAACACACAGCTGGCAAGCCCCACTGTGGACCGGAACGCCATGCAGCCTGCCGTCACCCACCAGGAGGGACCTGTCTGATTACCTAACAGCCGCGCTTCCCAGCTTCAAGAGGGATGTAAGATTGTTGTCAACTTTTCTATAGACTCCATTCTCAATACGTCACCTATCCAGATTTGAGTGTTGGCGCCTTTCTTGCTGGCATTCCGAAACAAGTGGCACCTCCTCTGTGCAAAACACCATTGTTTTTCATGGAACATACCAGTATTCCCGTTTTTCCTCAATTTCATTCCCAAAAGTTGGATATTAAAACATGCAACAGTGGGTCCTTATCAGAAGGTGAACACTGACAAGTTCAAAATTGCAGCAGCAGCTTAAATTGCTTTACAGCAGCTGCGTCTGCACAGCTGCAAAACACGTATGGAAGAGTGCGCTTAATGCCAGGTGGTACTGTGGAAATACAGCCCCGTGATTCCTGCTTTTGGGTTTGTGCTTACTTCCAGGGGTCATTTGCTTACAAAAGAAATTTCCTCTTGGTTAAAAAACTACTTTTAAACAATTTCCTGGGTTAAAAAAAATGACATTTCTAATCTTTGCGTAGGGAGTAGAGGAAAACAGTTGCCAGTTGGCACTGTTTGGATGTTGATGAGCTTATTGTTTTAGAATACTCTAGAGAACGAGGTGCCGCAACAGATGGGATCAGTGGTAGTAAGTTATATTTTCAATAATCCCACCCGGTATCCCACTTTATTTCGCTGCAGACTGGAGTGGGGGGATGGCCTATGTCCAGCGTTCTCCCTGCAGACGAGCATTGGCCCAAGAGTTTTATGGTTTAGTCTCATTTCATTAACAGATTTGTTTCAAGCCAGGAAAGGACCAAATGGCTTCCTGTCTCCCACATTAATGTCCTGGCTGAAAGAAGAAATGCTTCCCCACTGACTCACACTACACCGTAGTTACCTTTTTTGGTTAAAATCAAAAAAACATCAACCAACCAACCAAAAAACACCTTGTCAAAGCTTCTCAAGCTTCTTGTAGCTGGAGTGGCGGGGGTGGATGTGCGTAAGGCGTGGAGGCAGAGTACGGGCAGCGAACACAAAGGCACCCGAAGGCGAGAGAGCAGTACTGGCGGGTGCTACTGCTCAGTGGAGACGGGAGCGATGGGTGAAGTGGGAGATGGAGTTTCTTCATTTGGACAGTGAGATTTTATCGCAGTGAATTCCCTCATGGCCCAGCCTCCCTGCTCTGAAGAGATGAGGCTTGTTTTAACCGAATTAAGGAGAGGTCTATTCGCCTTTGCATACTGAGTGCACAAACCTGCATCTGATCTTCCACACCTTTCCACCTCTCCTCATGCCACGGTGGAACGGAAGCAGAGAGCCCGTTGCCCTGCCTAGCTGCGGTGGGTTGACTTTGGCTGGCTGCAAGATGCCCCCTCGGCTGCTCACTCCCCCTCCTCAGCAAGGCAGGGGAGAAAAAGGGATGGGAAAGCTCATGGGTGAGGATAAAAACTGGGAGATCACTTACCATGGGCAAAACAGATTTTTCTTGGGGAAAATTAATTTATTGCCAATTAAAAATAGAGTGGGATGGTGAGAAACAGGCAAAAACTAAAACACCTTCACCCCACTCTCCTCTTCCCAGGCTCAGCTTCACTCCTCCATTCCTTGATCCTCAACATACTCCCCTCTTGAGGGGCGTGGGGGGGGTGAGGAATGGGGTTGTGGTCAGTCCATAACTCCTCGACCGCTCCTGTCTCCTCACCCTTTCTCCCTGCTCCAGCATGGGTGCAGTCCTTCGGAATAAACCTGCTCCACTGTAGGTCTTTCCCATAGGCTGCAGTTCCTTTTTCCCTCGCTCCTAACTGCTGTGCACCGTTTGTCCTTTCTCCAACATGGTTTTCCAAAGGCGCCGCCATCTTGGCCGAGGGGCTCAGCCGTGCCCTGGGGTGGGTCGGTTGGAGCCAGCTGGATCCGGCACAGGACAGCCCCGGCCTCTCCACACCGAGGCCACCCAGAAGCTCCCCTGTTACCAGCACCCAGGAATGGACGCGCAGTGCAGTGTCCAAACTCCATAGGCACAGGAACATGCTCACTCTCACCAAGACACTGACATGTGAGATGTCCTGATTTTAGTTAAAGGGAACAGTGTGAAAACTGACACCATAATGAATTGTTAATCAAAAAATTCTAGCCTGTTCACTGATGGAGCAGAGCCGGGCTCTTGGTGAGGTGTGATGTTTTGGTAAACACAAGGTTTGTTGTGATCCATAAATGGCTTGATATCCCAGCGATGAAGAGCAGAAACAATGTGGGACAGAAATGTGCAGTGTTCCACCCTTCTGCCCCAAGCTATCTGAAAAGAACATTAAACACGTGATGTTATATCCTTCCCTGTGCTACATGCACACAACTTCAATGGAACTCGGCAACAGAGGGCTTGGACATTTTAATCAGGAGAAGAACTTAACACTTAAGGCCTAATTATACAAATAACCCATCTGTCTTGTACAGTACAGAACCAGAGTGACATTTTTAAAGCTAAATCAACCCCTTAGAAATCAGACAATCTGTTGCCACTTCTACCCAGCTGTACTTCAAGCAGTGGCACTATTAACTCATCTTATACTAGGTGATGTGCAGGTGGATGGAAAGGGCTTCAAATAATTGAGCAAATTATTATCACATCTCTTCTTTTAATGGTACTGGAACTACTGCAGCCCCAAATGTGTATGTACTCACTGAAACAAAATGTTGTTTCATTTATAAATGTGAAAAAGAAGGAGTTGGGAAATTCTCCACAGATTTCTTTTAATCTGGAATTTATTATTATTTACAGATACTTTATAATAAGTACTTCTCATGTAAAGAAGATCTTCATGACAAACCCTCTAGCTTGAGCCTTTTATTCTTCCTTGTATTCTGTAATGGGAATGTCTGGTATATATCTGGAGGATGCTTAAGCTTTTCTTGTTTACCCTTATTATTCTGGTTGCATCAAGATGCTTTCAAAGGGAAAACCACATTAAAGGTACACAAATTGAGGATGATGACAGAAAGTTGGCTCTAGAGAAGAGCAAAGACAAACATAGATACAATCCCTATAAGCCTTCTGTGAGTCCTTCTTCAGTACTGTCCAGCAAGAATAGGACATTTATTTTTTTAATAACTTTTGCCATAGGCTCGTTTGTTTGGATAGCCATGTGGGTGCTTAGGCAAAATCCAAAGTCAGAACCTATGCAGCATCTCTTGAGTCAGTAGCTATCATCTGGACAGTTCTGTCCATTTATTCAGCTGTTGTCTTTTGCAGTCACTTGAGATACCAAGAGCACTGTGAAACTGAAGAAGCTTCAAGGTTTGCCAGTAAATTGAGATATTCATTCAGGACAGATGAATGAAACAAGTGGTCAGGTGAATGTATTCCCCAGCATCTGAAGTAAATGCCAGCATCTGCAATTGAGTAAGTGCACTGAAGTAAGCAATGGCAGCTCTGAGTGAAAAATGTGTTAGATATAATGCTATTTGGGAAGTAAGATTTTTATTTGCCTTTTTTTTTAAATCAGCATCAACATAGTGATAGAGAAGCATTTTAATTCACTGTGGTCATACTTCAAACTTAGCTGAGACCATCAACTGAGATTCAAACACAGAACAGGAATGAAAAATAAATTCTGACACAACAAGCTGAAAGGGAACAAGGATTAGTCAGAAAATTACCTTTAGACACTCACAATAGCAACCGTATTTCATCGTAATTTACTTAAGAGTAAGACCTCAGCCTGAGCAATCATGTTACCTTGTTAGAAGTGCATCTGAAGTATTTGCTCTTTGATCTCCATGGAGAGAAAACATCTGACTAATACACATCATTTTTAAGCCAGTCAAGCCAGGGACCACAGCCAGAGTTGGGAATCGAGTGTGTTATGCCCCTCACAGACAGGCATATGGAGACATTCCTTGTAAGTGGCGCATGTTTGTGATCAGATGCAACACATAAATGAAACAGATGAAGGGGGGGATGGGGGATGTGAAAGAAAGGATGTCAGGGTAACAGTATAATTAACAACCTTGTATAGTAGCTACAGGCCAGATCATCATGCCCATTTTCCCAGGAGGGGTGTCATTCCATTTGAAGTCCACCAAGCACAAGAGATCGAGTTTCCTTTCTTAGCTTTGCTGCAAGTCAAGGTTTCAAATACTGCTCGTCTCCCCCTTGAGAAAGTAACTAGGCTTTCAAAAGGACTTTTTTAAGGGCTGTTCAGCTTCTCTTTTTAAAAGCTGGCAAGGGTTTTGCCCGATGACTTTGTTAGAGGTTTTCAGTCAGAGCTCTGAAACACTAGTGAATTACTCATTTTCCTAAGGAAACAGACTCACAGCAATGGGGCATCATACACCTACTTTCCAACAGAGATAGGTGACTTCTGAACATGGGAAAGCTCAAATGATGTGAGCTCCAGTCCTAATTCTTTGCAGACAGTTAAAAAAAAAACCCAAAAAACCCAGAAAACCTCAAAAACAACAACAACAAAAAAACCCACACAAAACAGTTACAGTGACCTCAAAATTCATGTGGCAAAGCCCTTACTTGCAGAGTACCTTTGGCTATTTTCTGAAACACACAGACACATTTATGAGTTAGAGAGTGGAACAGTGCTTTCCAGGTAGACCCACGTCCCTATATGGATAGAGAAATCGATGGAAGAAGGGCTGCTGTGGGTTGTTGGCCCATGAGGAATGTGTGCTGTGATGTGGCAAAAGCAGGCTAAAGTTTGCTTTGTAAATGTAAAATGACAACTAAATTTAAAAGCAAATATTTTTCAGAAGCACATCCTTTTCAAACCCTCTGCCGGAACGTAGACAATGCTCAGCTGGAGGCTTGCCAGCTGCCTGGCAGCACCAGATGCTGAAGACTTTTGTATTTCAGGGTCTGTTTCTCCAGGGTTGCGTTACCATGTGGATGGGCTCCCAGATTATCTGCTTCCCATCATGGAGTCTGGAAACCAAGAGAGCCTTGACCTGAGATGAATGTCTGAATGTCTTCCCGCTCCTTAGCAGAAACCCATCCATCCAGAGCATCTGCGTTAGGGTTTACTTCAGCATTTCTTTTTGGTATTAAGTCACTGTTTTGGAATTATCAGCACATTTGAAAAACTTCATTTCCCTATAATAAATAGATATTTGCATAGGATCCAGTGGAAAATCAGATTTTAAAAGGCCATCTCATCCTTCTCCCACCCCCAGGCATGGCTAGCCACACCTGGACATTTCCTACAAACGTTTGCTTTGGTCAGCTGTAACTGACCTTACTGCCCATGGCAAGGTCAAGAAAAGGACTCGGACAGTGAGTACCATGAGGTTGATACTCAGCACAGCAACAGTTAGCACGTACACGTTGTGGGAGGCACAGTGTTGGTGGAATTTAAGTTTATACCAGTGCATAGCCAGGATGATCTACGTCTAATTAACACAACCATGTATTTCTGTTGGGAATGACCGGGTGAGCCACCTCACAATGCATATGCGGCTGTGAAATCTGCAGTGTGGATTTAAGGTTGTAAGAGAGATAATCCATTCTGAATTTCGTGTGAGTAATCAGTACCAAGCAATAATTAGCTAATTAAAAAAAATGAGGAGGATGAGGGAAACAAGGAAGAAGGAAGCACATTATGAAAACTGAAGTGCTGAATAACATTTTAATAATCAGTGAGTATTGCATGTCTTTTTGTTAAGAATCCAGGAGAAACTCATGTATAGATTTCATTAACATGTTCTAAAACTTGACATATTGTAAGAAATTGTTTACAGAGAAAACGCAGCCTTAATATCTCTCCAAATCTGTCACTAGCAAAAAAAAAAAGGTTGTCACCAAACAAAGGTCTTACTTGGGGAGCTTTGCTGTCTATCTAACCAACAACATTCATGATTGCCTCATATTTGAATCATTTGACACATTCTTTGTGAGACCAAAACTACACATTTGGAAGTGAAAATAAGAGAAATATGTTTGTTAACAATTTGCATAAACCCTGATTACAGACCCGACAGTGCAAATTTGTCATGTGTCGTAAGAAAATAACACAGATTGAAGTGGATATTTTTGGGAAATAGCAAAAAGCAGAAACACGAGAAGCTGAAATCTTACCAGCCGCTTATATTTACTTTAACTGTGTCAAAGCTTCAGTCAAGTTAGTAATAAGCACTCAGGTCATTAAACAGCTTAATTGAATTTGAGTGACATCTGATTTTGAACAATTAGGAGGTACAGCATATTTTCATAATGAAAGAATTGACTTAATTTCCCTCTTCTCTCACTGCAAGTCTATTAAGTAGTTCAGCCATTAAAATGCTTATTTATTAGTGAAGCCCAGATGCTCAACCACTCTAAGTGTAAAGAATAGCTGAGCCATGTCAGACCTTAATTAAGTGATTGCAAATTAGAGGAACGTCCCTCAAAGCATAGAGGCTGAAATTATTTTTTTCTACCATTATAATTCCATGATGATTTGTGGAGAGGAAAGAATATATGTCTGAATATGACTAATTGAGAAAGTAAATGTAACCACAACATGGGGAAAATGTGTGACATTCCTGGTGTTACCCCTGTACCAAAGCTCTGTCACTGCTCCTGTTCAACTTGCAACCCCTTATTCAGGAAACTGAGGGTACTCAGAAGCTGAAGGTGAGAAGTCTCTCATATGTATTTAGTCATAAATCTAAAGTCCAGTTTAGTTCCTCACTCTGAAAGGAAATGAGCATGAAATAACCATGCACAATTTTTTTCCAAATGCAAGTAGTGGACAGATAAAACTGAGCACAGCTGAGAAGTGCCACACAAGGTGAGACAGGTGTCTCTTCTCTGATTCAACTGGTTCATTTGCCAGCTCCTGTGGGACTGTTTTCTTGGGAGGACATAAAATTATGACCACAACCCTCCAAGGCCCCATCTAAGTAATTTTTCTGTCCCAAAATACCATCTTTAGAGAGAATGAGGAAAGGTGTTGTGATTTATAGTGGATTTGCATTTCCTAATGATCCACAGTCACCACTCAGACAAGTTTTCTGTCTGCTTTGCACAAAGCTGGTGGAAAAGACATCCAAAGACCAAGTTTATTAAAAAAGGATCATGGCAAATTTAAGTCCTTTATAAATATAAGTTTATGGTTCCCATGAGATGTGGTTTTTGGCAGCCAGGTTTCTCTGTGGCTCAGCTTCTGTTTTCATTGCTTGTTTGTAAGCTGAATACTTGGGCAAAACTATCACAGCTTAAGGAACAAAAGCAAAATTCGTTTGATGTTTAAAGTTGCCCAGTAAGTTCTTCCCTGAGAGGCACAAGAAAAGTTTCCACAACAAAACATAATTCTAAACCAAGATGATAATTCTAAACCTCTTGCAACCCAGGCATTCAATACTGTTGTTTAACTAGCTGCAGATACTAATTAGACCCACTGCCCAGGCTAGTGCTTAAACACTGAAAATCAATTTAAGCTTAATGTTGCACATAACTCTTCCTAGTGTAAAGACTGTGAAAAATCTATAGCACATTTCACTTTTCCTTTCAACATTTAGGGACTTTCTGGACGTTGCCATCAACCAAACAACTAGAAAACAACTTACAGCGAAATGCAGTCATGACACAAGCTTACCAGTCCTTTTATTCCCAGCACAGGGCCCTTAGTCTACACAGTGTCACGGGGAATAATTTCTCAAACAACACACTGGAGCTGATGTTGTTCACCCTGTTCCTTTTAGTTTTAACTTTTTTCAGTTCCCAAGGCCACAAGCAATGAAAATTGATTCACAGCCAAGGCTGGTGTTACCCCACTGCAACCACACCGCCTCACTGCAGGAGACACTAGATGAATTTAGCAGTGATTTTTTAGCTGAGCAGTTGAAATTCTCAACATTCTGCTCTTGTGAATTGAAAAAGCAGCTGATCACACCACCTTTCTAGTTTGAAATTGGATGTGAATTTCACACTGGATGCATTAAGGATGAGAGAAGTAAACAGATCAAGGACAAAATAGCTGGTGAACTAGTAAATGATGCAGTCAATACATTACTGATGCTGCTGAAATCAATAGGTGTGTTTTGCTTTCAGTTTCAAGAAAGGATGGATTTCACCAAAAGTTCGCCCGTGCTTAACTCCTGTTGGGATTTTTGCCCACAGTTAATTGCTTAGCAGTTCCTACTTCCAGGCTATTCTTGACTAATTAGAAATATGAACTCTCTGGCACAGGGCACATCAAAGAACATTATTCATCAGTGCTGTTTCCTATACACTTCCTCAGCTTTTGTGTAGATGGGAGAGACAGGGTTATATCTTATCTGATTTTTACAGTTAATTGACTTAAAATCATCTTGCAATTACAACTGGAGGAAAACAGAAGTTGAGAGTTTACAATTTCCCTTGTAACTTTGTGATGAGTGTGCCAACTGTTCCTTTAGCTCACATTGTTTACAATCATAGCATGAAGTTAGAAAGGAGCCATAAGGATCAAGTCCAACTCCCTGCTCCTCACAAGATTACCTAAAACTAAAACATATGACTAAGAGGATCATCAAGTCTGACAGGCTTAGGGCTGTGACCACTTCCCTGGGGATCTTGTTCTGGTGACTGACCACCCTCTCAGTGAAGAACCTTTTCCTAACGTTCAATCTAAACTTTCCTGGACACAGCTTCATTCCATTTCCTTGTGTCCTATCTCTGTTCACCAGAAAGATCAGCACCTCCATCTCCACTGCCCCCCTTGAGGAAGTTGTAGGCTGTGATGAGGTCACCCCCCCAGTTTTCTCTTCTCCAGGGTGAACAAACCAAGTGTCTTCAGCTGGTCCTTGTAAATCTTAGCATATTCCATTATTCTTTAACATTAGGTCTTATAATGCAAAAGAATATAATATTCTTAAGGACATATTATTGCGTTTTTTTAAGGAGACTGTGGGGTATTTATTCAACAGTCAATAAACTAAATGGCCATCCATCTATTCAATCTTCTTATACAGACTTTCTTTGTATTATGAAATGGGTTTGTCTTCTTGTATCAGTAACTATTCTCACCATTTTGTCCTTGCTAAGGAGACAGATTTGAAAGACCCCAGATATGCAGCACTCAAGTTATATATATATTTATATATTTACATACTGTCCTCAGCTATGGGCCAGTGCGTCGTTTGAAAGAAACTGGGACAGCACAAGAAATCTCAGTAAGGTTATGCCCTTCATTGTGGCCGAAAAATCAGACTCCAGAAATATGACGTGCAACCCACCAAAATAGTACCAGAAACACCAAAAGTAATTGTGAATTCTAAAATATTTGTTGGATGAAAAAAGAAAAGGAAACAAAGAAAAGTGCATCAAGAACTCCAAGTTACTAATTCTGCCAGGTTTGCTTCTCTCATTCCAGTAATACTTTGGTAATGACTGTGATCAAATCTTGATTCCTGTAGCATCTTTGTTTTCTGGAAAGATTCATCAGGAAGCAAAGAAAAGTCAGAGGATGTTACATGTCAGTAGTGACAGGTGGAGATGTAAGTGCTTTATATTCTGAACACTGCCTAGTGGCCAATCCTCATGGAAATGAGAATAGTGATGAAACCTGTTAGCTCATCACCATCTTTTTATTGTTGTTAAAATATAAAATTTCCTTCTGCCAAATGTGTATGTTTTACCAATTTCAAGATTGAGGATTTCAGAAGGATACTTGTGCCATATATCATGATCAAAACCAAGTAGGCTAGCAGTTTGCTTTTGATGCAAAGATGACTAAGTATTGTGCAGCTGAGATGCTGGAAAATGATTGACGTTCATATCTGACAGACAGTTTTAATGGCTTCTTATTAAAATAACATATGTCTGGATCTACTTTTTTAGTACTGGTGAGTTGTTCATTATTTGTTATTAAGCATATGTTGAGAATGATGTATATAAACACTTTGAAGATTTGCTTTAGAAAATCAAGCAGAAGGGTCTGAAATCGGCATTTATTAATTGTTTTCATTAAAGCAGGCTCAATTCTTACTTGCATAACTCTGAGGAGGATGTTTTGAGAGTCAGTGTTTAAATTTCTAAAGGTACAGAAATGTTTCTTTACAATCATACTCTCAGAATCAAGAGAAACATGTAAGTGGGAGTAAAAATAATGGACTCTTCAGTAGGTGCCTAATAGCAGGGTTAATAGTCTGTTCTACGACTGTGGGCCAGCAAAATACATAGGATCTGGAAAAAGTATCGCATTAATTTCTAACTAAGGTCAACATATAAACTTTGTTTGGTTTCAAAATCCATGTGTCTCACTCCTTCCACCCACTCCACACCAGAAGGGGACCATTTTGATTCTGGGATGAGCAGACGTTCATGCCACACAGCCAGACCTAGTGGTTTACACCATAGCTCTGGCTACTTAGGAGCCTGGTGTTATCTGAAACTAATGGCAAAGCTTCCCTAGGTATCAGTGGGGTACGCTCAAGACTGTAGCCTTCTTGTTTAATTTCCTAGTTCTGGGAAGGTCTCTGGTATGAGGGACTGAGTCTGGATGAAGGATGCAACTGAACTAGAATAGTTTTACATAAGCGGTTGGCTAGTACCTTACAAACCCCCTCTTGGACACCCCAGACCACATGGTAGGGACCTGAATTTGGCTGCGAGCTACTTACAGTGTAATCAATGTGCGTAGGAGGAGAAATGGGCTCGCAATGCTGTTAATTAACATCAGAAGCTGTCCAAGATCGGATGTACCTGAAAAAAACAGGTGTGGAAATATGTTGTGACATAAAGGATAGATAGAAAAAAATTTGACAAATCCTGACCGGCAAACCTCTGAGAATATCCTCCTCTCAGCTGCTGGTCTGAATCTGCATTGCCACCTTTTGTTGAGCATTAAAATGCCTTTACAAATTTGCTGGATAACAATATAGAAGTTTATTATTGTGGATACATATCTATTTTTTTAAAAAACCGTTCTAGTGTTTTTTGTAATTTCATACTTCTAATCTTAGCACTAGGGGAAGAGGGGCACTTTGATCAATGTTCACATTATATTTATTATTTGTATTGCTGTTGCACCCAGGGGTCCCAATTAGTACAGGTATTTCCAAACACCAGTTAAGCAAATGCAAGCAGAAAATATTACCCAAAACATTTCTTATCTTTGGTAAACCCATTACTTTACTTCTTAGGCCATACCTCTTACAGAGGGTGCATAATCTGTTGAACTACTTCTTACATTTTCTTGCAAATGCATGACATGTTAGAATTCAGGAAAATGAAGGCTAAAGCATCAAGCCCTTACCTTGCAGGAAAGTGGGATTTTGAGGGGTTTTGGGGCTTTTTTAGGAAAAGATTGCTGTCAGTATATGCTAGTCTTACACAGTTCTCAAAGCATTGGATGTCAAATACTTTTTGAGGCAAAGTATTATGATAGATGGCCTGACCCAGCCTCTGCAGTTCTTGTAGTATTTGTGTTCTTATGCTATCATTCTGTCTGCATGCTGACTATGAAACAGATGCTTCTATTTTCTTCTTTTTATTAGAATAACATATAAGCCTTCCAACCAGAGAAGTCTAAGAGATGCAAAGTTTGTTTATATTTAAGGAAGAATTTCCTTAATGAACTTTTTCTATTGTGTTTCTTAAAGACTCATATTTTTTAATTAATTTACAACTCAGATTTCTGACTACAATTCACAAATTGAATGCTCTAAATATGCAGAGCTCTGTAGAAATGGATCAGCAAGTGTCGTTAGCCACTGCGATCCAATTAAACAGGCTGATTTTCCTTTTAACACTTCAGGAATAGGTACAAGATCAGTCCTCTGTGGCTTCCAGCAATGCCTTCTATTTTACAGGGGAGGGAGCTATTACCTACATATTTTAGGATGCGGATGTGTAAAACCCAGTGTGCTATTGAGAAACACACAGCAAGTGCAGCTATGCAGGATAGGCTGGGGATGCCTGTGAAACATATATTTGTTCTGTCTCCAAGATTAAAACGGATAAATAGAGACGATAAGAACAAAAGAAATGCTCTTTCCTACAGATCTTCAGCCTAACAGCATGTTCCAGCCACTTGCTTTGCCTCTATAGCCCCACCTCATCTGAGGAGGAAGGAGTAATTTAGCTGAGCCTTCTTGGTCTGTTTATAGGTAAGTCTGCCCGCACACATTTGATCATGTTAATGCCACAGTCTTTCTTTTCTTTTCTCCAATATAAATAAAATATAATGTTAAAATAAATGTAAATCTTCCATCAAATCCTGTCTATTTGCTGGCAGCTGGCAAAAGATTTGCATCCCAGCTTTGTGCCCTCCCAGCCAGTCAGTACCAACAGGGGGGCTGCACTAATGTCCCTTAAACTATGGGTTGGAAAGTCACAAAGTGCTGAAGGAGAAGCACCCTGTATAGTTGTAATGCCTTTATCTGTAGTATCAGCAGCACACAACTCTTTGGGCAAATTACGGGTGTTCTTGCAGGGCTGACAGCAAGCGCCTTCTGTGCAATGCGGGCAATGCCCGTTGTGCTCTGTGTGTGTGTGTGTACGTCAGTTCTTCCACCTGTGTGGGATCTGCGGGAGCAGAATCTGAGTCAAACCTGTTCCATTCATATGTCGGATTTAAAATGGGAGAAGTATGCATTGAAAAAATAAAAGTGGAAATATTGATAGTGACAGCTGGAATTATCTCTGCTTCCTTTCATTTAGTTCCCAATTCAAATTTCCGTGCAGGCCCTGTTTATGCTGCAAAACAGTTAGCACTGCAAATTGATGTGATTTCAACACAGCCTAAACCACACAGATGAAACAAATACAGAAACACATTCACTACATTAACGAGCAACATCAGTCAATCACTTGCACTGTAAATTGAAAATCACAATGGGATAGACTGTATCGGCTAAACACTCTCTGAAAAGCATTGAACACCTTCTGAATGGGAGGCGAGGGAATGGAAAATAACTTCTTAGGGCTTAGAGAACCCCCTTGCCCCTGCCTTCCCTTCCTAAGATTGTGTTCGTTACTATAACGTGTTCACAGGGGACCGAATACTCCCTCACACCTGCCTCTTCGTACAAAAGGTCAAGCAGAAATCCAAACATGACTCAAGTTCATAGAACCACTGCAATTTCAAATTAGGGAGATACTGTTGAAACGGATAGAGCTCAAATGTAATTTCCTCTGTTCTCATTTTTGCTCTGTAATGTTAACTTTTTTTTTTTTAGCACTTTTTCTAATCTTTAGCTTCCAAAGGGGAAATGTGAGTGGCAGAAGCCCACTAGTTTATCTCAGCAGGCCAACCTGGACACAAATTGGAGGAAAAGGGTTGTGGAATTTGTACTAAAGAACAGATTTACTTTCATATAGACTGATGATTGTTATGGAACACAGAGAAAGAACAGTTTCTTCCAGTGATTGTCATAATTTGGAATGGCATCCTCCTCTATCCTTTCGCTCTCTTGGGCAATTGTACTTATGGATGTTAATAGACTTTTTATTTCTGTGCAAATTCTCCTCCTGCAAGAACAGCTAGAAATACCAGTATAAATAACCTGCAAATCCTCTTTAAAGCTCAATTTGTGTCTACATTGAACACATTGATGTTGAAGAAAAAAATGAGAACTGTGTACATTATTACACAGAGAGGTTCTTCAGGCTAGAGAAATAGCCATCCCTTGCTTCTGCCTTGGAACTCAAGGCGGTTGTTCAACACCTAATACTATTTATTACCTATCTAAAAATAATTTTGATATAGCCTTACATTTTAAGGCCTTTACTGAGTAAGAAAAAAAGCCACATTATATTCTTATAAGACAGACTCATAATCAATATTTGCATTGTAAAAGTGATATTTATGTGCCATTCTTGGTACAGTATTTTTCTGCAAGTATTGCTGTAATTCACTCAGTTTTATAACAAATACTCTGTCACAAACTCCTCTGCACTTTACTTTTGTACTGTAGCTTTTACCAGCTCAGAAAAAGGAGCTTCAGGAGCTGCAAAGCCACATATGTCTGGAGTCTTTCTATTTTATCTTGGTATGAAATTCTATTTATTCCCTCCTGTCAGTCAAAGCAATAACAGCAATATGATAAATAATCGTATGCATACATCAGTTTTGGGGTTCCACAAGCTGGACAAGTAACTAAATATGATTGCAAAAACCCATCCTTTGGCTAAATTTTAACAGCTTGGATCTGATTTTACTCATGGTTATTTGCTTGAATAAAACCAGGAAAAACAGCCTGGAGGCAATGAAAAATAGTATCAACAACAAACAAGTGTCAGATCAAGTGTCTCATCAAATCCTTTTCTTGGTTTTGTGTGGTTTTCTGGCCCTGGGAAGTGTCTATTTAGAGTGAAGAGGTACTGGCCTGAGTTCAAGCCAGAAACAAATACCTGAATCTTTGAATAGAGCCTTCATGGAGAATCTTTTAATGGAGCCTCGGGAGAACACCAGGAGCTCAGTGGAGGTCCGTCATTCCAAGGACTACCAGGAATGATCAGAAATAACCGATCATTTCTGGACTACCAGGATTGCAGCTCCCAATTTTGGACTATAGCTGGCAAAGTCTCTAATACACTCCATCCCAAATAATTTTCCTTTTCCATCCACATCAATGTTTCTGTTGCTCAAGAGGCGCTTCCTCCTGCTAGTGGATGGAAAGACAGCAAGCTGCTCAACTACTGCTCGGTCACCATCAGGCTTCTACACACAGGTTTTCCCCTGGCTGCTCGGGATTACTTTGCAGTGTAAGAGGTAATCTGCAGAAGTGCTCTGGGGAGCAGAGGTGGAGGTCATGTTTGCTTCCTTCCCAGGGAAGTCCTAGCCCTAGGATGCAAGATAGGCAGGAGATAGGTGCCTGAATGACTCTGAGGAGGGAACTGAATGTAGGTTATTTGCCCATGGCAGGTACTAGTCACTAATCTGTTATGCAAAGGTGAGTGTCTAACCCTCAGTTCTGGAGCCACTCTTTCTTCTTTTCCTTTTTTGCTCCTGTAACTCCTACAATTCCTGGCTACACAAAGGAATAAAAAAGCTGCACTGTTCTGAAAACAGTCTTCCTGGCCAAGAACCTTAAACCATTAAAATATAACGGAAAAATTGGCTACTCCTAGAATATCATCAACTTCAATCGGTTTGGGTAAGACATTTAATGCTTTACTACCTGTCAACTTCAGAGCTACCAAAATCTCCTGTCCCTTCAGTAATTATCTCTCTTTGCTGCTTCATTTCTTCTGCCATCCATTATTCCCTCCCCAGCATTCACCCTGCAAGCTTCTCACTAATCCCTCAATACATGTTGTTGCGTTCTCCGTTAGTTACAGCTATGAATTGCTAAGCTGCAGCATATTCCAATAGTTTGCTTGATATCTTATTGTTAAATACTTAAGTTTCAGCTCATCAGTTTAATTTTTATGCTGCTACAGCAGGATTGCTGAGTTTTCAATGGTAATAACAGTAGCATCCTTAGAGGATATTCAGAGATGGTTATTGCTAATGGTACTCAAACTTCATCAGTCTTGCAATGAGGTGGGTACTTTTTTTTAGAACTGCCAAAGTATCCCATGAAACATCATTTCTCTTTTTAAAGCACATCTCAGCAGAAATGGCTAAAAAACTCTCACTCTCATTCTGACTAAGCTGCTGTGGGATTTAAAAAACCCTTGTGAATTAATTGCTGTGATCCCGGGGAAAGAGAAGAATGTGTTGCCTCCCTTTTCACATTTTAATAGCAATTTCATGTCAGGCTTCTTTCCTTTATTTCTTTTGTTTAATCACACCAAATCAGATCAGGTAAAAAATTCAACAGCACGATCAGCAAATAGGAGCATCTTCCAGTAGCCCTTGAGCATCCTTGATTGCTTCTTAAGAGGGAGGTCATCTGTTTTCAACTTATTGTAGCCTCAGAAAAAAAGTGCATGTAGGGTGGAAAGAGTTTTCTGTAGGCATATTATGTTCTCTCCAGAGTGCTTTCATTACTTGGTCTTTACCTTTACGCAGTCCAGAATGCGTTTCTTTGACATCTCAGTGTAAAGCAAAAACCCTGGGTTTTCTGAAGCTGCTCCCACAGAGGCTGGGAGAACTTTGCTGAAGTATTTTAGAAACGTACTACACAAATCCCTGCTGGAGCCAGTCATTTAACTCACTTCATTGCTGGAAAATGAGGTTTTTTGAAGGCCTTTCTCCAGTCCCCAGCTCTAGAGAAGACAATGCTATACAGGTATCCCACCATGGCAGCTTAGGACAAGAATGTTTTGTCTAGTCTTCCCTTACAACAACTAGATGTTTAGGTGTCAGAAATAACACTATTCTGGTAACAGGAGAGAAAAAAAAAATGGTCCTATACTTACTGCGATTATATGCAGCAGGGGAAACTAGCAAGAAAAACTAGGACCTTGATGTCTCAGTGGTAGAGAGACATGTACCGGTCCCCACGAGTGCCACAAAATGTCACAGTTGCAAGAAATACGATAGACATATTTCTACAGGGGAAATGCAGCATTCATAACTCTGTGTGTGTATTTGTGTGTGGTCAGCAGTGTCCCTAAAAAACAAAGCACTAGGGCACATGTTAATGAGATGACATTTCCATTCCTGAAAGTCCTGCCACACTGAGCTGGGTTGTCCAACCTGACAGTGACTCTCTGGGATAACAAATTACTGCAGCCCCTGCACAGCTGGTACCAGGATGCATCAGAAATATATTTTTAGAAATTTGCTGTTGAGCATAGAAGTAAAAACGAACAAGTGCTCTGAAAAATATGAATTCAAGTTTAATCGGTAATAAAGTCAGCTGAAACACTTTGTTATGTGAAAGTAGCGAATATTTGCCCTCTGGCTCTTTTGTGAATACAGTTACCGTAATAGTTAGTATTCTCATATTAAAAAGCTACAAAATATTCTCAATTAATGTCTGCGTGCTCTGATAACCCACCAAGCTATTAGTCTGTGTCAGTCTGATATGAAAGGCACTCTAGAACATGTGGATAGAACTATATAAAAAAGTGGTTCTCAGACACAATAATATATTAGATTGATGGGGTGCTCACTCATTTAACAGACTGGTCTGTAAAATGCTAGCAGGGCTCCCATTATTTTATCCAGCCTATTGTTTCAGGGAAGTGTTGTAGGAGGTGTTAGCATTCAGATTTTTAAACTCCTCTTGCTGCAGCCAAGGTCCTGCTGCTTCTCCTTCGTGCTGGCAGCCAAGATCACTCTGCTCCCTTTCACTTTGTGAATACAAATCATGGAGTCTCAAGAAAAAGATCTTTAGCAGCATATGTGGCTGAGATGGAGAGGCATTTTGCTCAGAAGGGGCAAGATTTTATATTTGGCATGGCTCAGAAGCCATTTCAGTGTGTCTTCACTGTATGCAGCAGGTTCGGGGTTAGGGGAGCGCTGCCCAGCACCTGGAGAAGGATCACAGGTCAGCAGCAGAGAAACTGAAAAGCAGCACAAAGGAATTCCAGCCACTCCAGCCAGTAAGCCAGCTTCATCCGTGACCCAGTTTAAAGGTCTCTATGAAAACACACATAGCATGGGGAGTAAAAAAGAGGGGCTAGATACACACACACCCCCGCAGGGCTGTGATCTCCAGACATTGAGCCATTGACCAC
>NW_010255838.1:9566-9837 GCF_000690775.1 Eurypyga helias | reverse complement strand
CGCCGGGACACGCGGGTGCGCCCGGAGACGCGTGAGACGGCACGGCAGAGGGTCTCGGCGGCCGTCGCTGCCCAGCGTGACTCCCCAGAAGAACTGGGGACCGGGGAAACACGTTAAGGACACGTAATTCCTTTGCAGTTTCCGAGAGGTGTGCGTGGATGTCCCGGTGTTGTTGTAGCAGAAGTCTCGCCCCGTGGGCAAACGCGTGCAGAGCTCATCTGTGGTGCTACTCGGATGCCTAAAGGTGCTCACACGCACCGGCTTTTGGGAT
>NW_010255838.1:0-9509 GCF_000690775.1 Eurypyga helias | reverse complement strand
GTAACTGAGTTTTGGTCTGTGTGTTGGGGTTTTTTTGGGGGGGAGAGGTGTTTGTTTGGTTTTGGGGGGTTTTTTTTTGGTTGGTTGGTTGGTTTTTTTGGGTTGTTTATTGCGGTTTGTTCGTTTGTTTTCTGGCAGAAACTGCAGTTACTTACACAGTTTCTCCGAGTTCTGTTTTTCTGTGCTTCAATCCAAGTCCGCAGTTGTTCACAAATCGAAGTGGCACGTTCAAGACGGAATCTTGCCTTCCCACAGAGTAGAAATACTGTGCTTGTGTTAACAAACAAGTGCAGGGCTCTAGTAATTGAACTATTTATTAGTGGGTCTGAGTGGTCCTAGTCATCTCAATACTATTAACTTAGTCATATTTTCTTAAAAAGTACTATCTACTAAAATTTAGCAGACTTGCTAAACACTCTGTTAGTGTTGTGCTGTTTGCCGAGTTTCTGTAAAAGCAGCATTAACCTTAGAGGTACTCACTCCGTAATGGCATATTATAAGATATATTCAATGTAAAAAGCAATAATGAACTCCTGTACCTGATCAGACAAGTGATTTCACTGTTATGCCTGTATCGTCTTGCCCATGGGAGTCACTGGGAAGCTAAAATCTCACGAAGTGTACAGAAACTGAAGAAATAATGCATAATCAATATCTTAAAATTAATAATTGGCCTTAATGAAAATATTTCTATGAAAGAGTACTGCATGCTAATTTGTTAAGTGTCAATATCCAAGTTTCATCAAGGAAATAAAATGCATTAGGATATATTAATTATAAAGAGCCTGCAGATGCATCTTCTTTGTAAAGTGTACTGCAATTATAGTTCAGTTAGAGGCATTGGGGTGGGGTGGTGGGTGGTTTTTAACCTTACTGCATGCTTGAAGAGAGATAAAGTCCTGTAATCTACTACTGAATTACGTCCAAAGACAACGAAGTCAAGTGGCAAATGAGCAACATAACCTCTAACATGAAAAGAACTTGATGACTTTTTTTGCATAGTTTGTTACAGGACATCAAAGAAGTAAGTGAAAGCTTGTAATTTTGAAAGTAACAGCAAGTTTCATAACAGAGACTGCATGCTGAAGGGAATTTATGTTGCTTAAGAACTGAGGAAATCATTAAGTAAAATATATATTGTGCAGTCCAAGCTATGCTATGTTTTTAACCTCAAAGTAACATGGAAAACAATGAGCCATTCAAGCTACATCTGAAGAGAACCTGTACTGTTGTGGTTCCTTATAATCAGCCTTCCCCTCAGCTATTGCAACAAAACTGTGGTACTTTGTCAGGTCAACCCTTGCTCAAATTTCATATATGTGTGCCCTAAGGCAAATGGTTTCTTTGTAACTGGCACGATTATCACGGGAAAACATCATTTGAGTTCAAACCAAGTGATGTGCAAAAAGGCTGCATCGCTATCAGATTATTTTGATAACAGATAACTTGTATTATTGCTACAATGTTTTCTATTCTGATACTGATTGTGTTTGAAAAAGTGCATTTAGATTTGGCTGAATACATGCAGGAGACTGGTCTTCCTACGAAGATAGTTGTCCTGACAGCTCTATTTATTCACCTCTTTCTTGTGTATCCTACACTTACAAGACTGAACTAGCATTTTTCAAGCTTCTCAGTGTTATCACCTTAGCTAAATATGTATTAGGAAAATAATAACAAAAATAGTATCTTAAATAGGAAGAACTTTTCCTCCCAAAAGAATCTGCATATGCTTTTTTTCCCCCAAAGAGATGGGAATGTTGAGTCACTAAAACAATCCTGATCATCTAAAAGGAAATAAATGATGATAAAAGTCACAGTTTAGGATGACATATTTTTCTCCATGATTAATAAATTCTTTCCGCTTGAGCTCTGGCACTATTTTGCCAACTGATTTACTGTTAACCTACAAGCTAAATAAATGTATTCCACTGACCTCCAGAAATATCCTTTTTATGTACGCTTCTCTTTGGTCTTTATTCCTCTCAGCTAACTATCCCTTTCTACTATCACTGTTTGTAAATTTTTTTACATCACACCAAAATTCACACTTGGAAACGTATTTATACGAAAATACTTTTGTTTACCTAGAGATAAAAGCAAAACGCCTTTTACGGCTTTCAGTCAATTACACCAAATAGCCACCTGGTGGCAGTAACAACTAAGTAAAATAAGGCTTTTCATTCTTGACTACACAGAAACCTACCATCTTTTTGTATCTCTGTTCTGACACATCAAGAGCTGAAGTACGCACACAATACCTTTCTACTAGAATGTGTGCCGACTTTGACTTAAAGAAAGTATTTTTAAAAAAATACTTCCTTGCTTATCTGAAATGAAAGAATTAAGTCTGGTTCCTTGATATCAATCTGAGCCAGGTCTATATAGGTGCCATGATACAATGACAACCTGCCGTTTTTCTGAAAGTCTTCACTTAATTCTGTGCACAGCACAATTAAATCAATGGATAAAGGACTGCAGCAAAATCATTTTACCCACTTCAAGGGATGTGGGTCATCACTTTATCTGATGCACACTACCCAGGTTTTATCTGATAAAAGCACTGAATTATTAACTTTATTGAGTTTTCTATATTTTTCTGTGGTGCATTTTAAAATTATTAATTTTCTTATTTCAGCAAGAGGTGATGAGATCCTATTATTGCATTTCACAGGGAGCAAAGAGCTTTCTGGCAAAAGCACTGACCTGTAAGTGGTTCATTTTAAGGCACTTGAGACCTGATCACAGAAACCACAAGATTAATTGAAAAATAGTACAGTGCTCTTCCACACACTCACCCGTTTCTTTGCCGGCCAATCTCAATTTCACCTCTGCCCTGCAGCCTTTTTCCTCTTTTCTTTCACTCAGACTAGGAACTAGTTTTCCCACTCCTTTTCATCTCATCTCAGAGGTCCTTTCACAGACAACCCATGTCCATCTTTTCTCCTTTTTCTCAGCAGGTCTCAATTTGTCTCCTTCATAACTTATGAATGATCTTTGTTCAGACCTGGTATGTCTGTGGGTTTTGTGGTTGCTGTCGTGGTTTAACTCCGGCTAGCAAAATACTACAAAGCTGCTCTCATAAATCCCCCTCCCCTCCTCCATCAGAGGGGGAGAATCAGAGGAAAAAGAAATAAGGAAGCTCATCAAATTGAGATAAGAACTATTTACTAATTTAATCTAAATTAATATATACAAATATTACTAAGTAACTAAAACAGTAGAAAATAAAACATATGCTACAATATGATACAATTATGATGTAGTTGCTCACCACCCACTGACCAGTGCACAACCAGGTGCTGAGATGTAAGAGTCAGAGCCAGAAAGTCCAACAGCCACAGCCCAAGAGCGATTGCAGCAGATTCTGAGTGAACCCTATCAGCAACAGCACAACCGGGAAAACTAAACAAACACACCAACTCCCTCACGAATGAGCCAGCACAGGAGTTAGCAAAGCAGCTAATGCAGGAGTCAGGGAGAGGGTTAGCAAGTGCCAGGAAGTAAATGAGCAAGAGAGTAAGAGAGAGTGTAATGGCTCCTGGACCCCTTCCTTGCCTCTGCCCCGAGCATGATATACTATGGAATGAAATACTCCCTTGGTCAGTTGGGGTCAGCTGTCTGAACTGTGTGTCCCCTACACTGCCTGTAAGGAAAGACAGTGAGAGTTGGGAACACAGCTTCATAGCAGCCACGGTAAAGAGAGTTAACTCTTTCCTGCCTGAAACCAGCACAGTTGCTCTGAGTTTAAGCACAAGAAATTGTTCTGTTAGGATGATGCATGATGGGAAAGGCTGTTGTAGTAACATGCTACTTAGTACATGCCCAGTTATCCCTGTGGCAGAACCACGTGGTGATGTGTGAGTATGCCTGGTAGGAATGTTTCCAGCGATTTTAGCTGTTACTTTAGCAAGTCTTGGATAAATGCTTCCAGAGACTTTCAAAAGCTTATAAACTTGTCAGGCTATAACAGAGGTGGTAAAAGGCATATCCAACACAGGAGAGTTGTGAGAAGAGAGGAGATTGTTTCATACTAGCTTTCAAGTCCCACAAGCAGCAATCCTCACTTGATACGCACAGGGGAGGTGTAAAGTGACCCAGTTCAGAGATGCTATGGAGAGCTGCCTCCTGCAGAGCCAGATTCGTACACAGTATCTGTGCAAGCCGGTACCTCCAAGGACGTTCCACAATTTGGGAGAACCTGCTGCACAGCACTTGCAGTGACCCAACAAATATGTCACTGCCATATTTAGAGGCAAAATATCAATACTGCGCTACTGTATGAGACAGTGATTCCTCCGCCAACAAGAATCTAGATGGAATGGAGAGACAGTGGTTTGCAGAGGTAGTAAGACACTCTAAAAATCTGGGCAGCGGCAGTTTACCCCAACATACAGCAGTAGTTCCTAGCTCCTGTGACTTCACCTAGGAGCTGCTGCCCAGTTATGGGCAAGCTATTTCTGATCAGCAATCCTAAGCTCAAGTTCATGGCTAACCAATAGATCAGATGCTATCAATAAGACAAACATTAAGTAAGGACTTTGAATTTCTGCTAGCAGCATTTGGTGATAGTTCAACTGTAAGTGTTGAATTAGGTGCACTGATTGCTATTTAGCAAAAGATGATGTGCTGGTCTAAATTTTAGCTTTGTAGAATTCTAGTGCAAACCACTTTTGCATCACCTTCCCTGCACTTCCTCCTTATATTTAACAGTGGTAGAATGCAAAAACTGTTTGAAGAGGCCTGGGACTGAAAGTGATTTAGCAGTAAGAAATCAGGAATTTGTTCCAAGGCATGAAGATGAGGAGGAGATAAAAATTATCTTTTAAAACAAATGCTTGCTGTAGTCACGCATTTGACGAAATACTCTCCTTCTGCAATGTATCATAGCATGGTAGACTCTTACTATGGCTTGAATCCTGTCTGCACTTTCAGATAGCCTCAGGTTATCTGGGGCTAATAGTTATTTCTTTGCTTAAAAATCAGATGTCAGTTTTATACAACAGATACAAGTCCAATCAATTGTTTACCATTTAAGCTTCAAGACTTGTCTAGGTAAGATTTAAGGATTATTATTTTCATGGACCAGGAAAACATCTATGGTATTCTCACTGTAGTTTGACACAGTAGGAAGGAGCACCATAAAGAAAAAGGAGTGTGCAAGAGACTCTAAATATTTTTGAGGAGGAAATATAAAACTGAAAAAGTAGATCTGCTTGATAAAACATTACTACAGTTCCTACAGAACAGATACTCTGAAGACTTAAATCTCAGCATATCTCACTAGTGTTAAATGGAACAATTAAAAGCAAGGTAAAAGTGCTCATAGTGATTCAGCAAACTGGTGTAATACGTTCTCCCTGTAAAACAAAAATTGCCCCAGTACATGTGAATTAATTTTACACTTAACTAAGTTAAATGGTACAAGAATACCATTCAGACACTTAGTTTAAAATGTTATTTTCCAAGTCACCATATTTTCAGAAGACTATTAATATCAAATTAGTGTGTTGACTGTGCTTTAGTGAACAGTGTATATGTATCTTAAGCAATTATGTCAAAAGCTACATTTAATTACAATACAATTTTATTTGGACCTCTTTAAAGATAAATGTATTGCATTTTACAATTTTCTATTAAAAAACAGTAGCAGTCTAATCTTACACAGAAGTTAAAGCAGACAACATTGATTGTTTGAGACCACACAGTAAAAAAATGGCCAAGATGAGATTAAAAGCAAACTAAAAATGTTTCTGTAATCCAAAAATTCATGATGACACCAAGTTCATCTCTGCAAGGTCAAACCAACACTGCCAACTAGAGGAAAGGGCATTTACATGTTCAGTAAGAACAGAATGCATAGGCTATTGTCCTAGTCTCTCCATCTCATTTGATTTCTTACTTTTTATTCCAGCAAACTATTTTTTTCCTGCCTATCAGGCTATTGCAATCTTTCTAGCTCTTTAGAATGGTTTAAAAAGAAAAAGGCTACAGGCGATTACTTCAATGTTCTGATCAATATTTTCTCTCCATACCACATTCTAATGTCCAAGGCCATATGTAAACTCCCGCTGAACCCATAATGTGTATCAGAACAGCACTGGTTTTCAGCCACTGCATAGCAAAGAACTAACACTCTAGAGTGGAGTCTAACCAAATTGTAGAGACACTGTTTTAAAGAAAATTAGCTTTCTTTCAAAATTAGGTTTGCATTTCTGGATGAGATCTCCCCATTATAAGACAAAGACTAGACAGAGATGCAATACTTCTAAAGCTTCCTATTGTTTGAACAATAACACAGTGTTAATTTACAAATTTACATGAATATGGGGCATTGAGAAAAACTGTACTATCACTTTAAATGTTATGAAGTCTCGTATTTCCCGCATACAGGCCAAAGGAATCTGCTTTTAATTTCAGTTAGAAGTTCAGTTAAGTGCTCTCCTATTAAAAAAAGAGTACTATCATGTAAGTACTCTAAGTTCCTACACTGTACAGTCATAACCTTTAAAATAGGCATAAACAATATGATGTGGTCTGACACTTAGTGAACAGGCTCTCCAAAGTGTATTAAGGCCACTGCTGGTGTAAGTGTTCCATAATGCAGTGTTGCAAAACAGTAGGCAAGAAGGGAGGGAATACTAGGAAGGTGTATGTAAAAGGACTGAAGAATTCTGATACTGATATATTTGAAAAAGCTGGAAAATTATTTCCTGATAACAACATAGATATTGTCTCCAACCTTATTTTGAAGCAACTATTAATCTTTTCTTGCTGTGGTAGATCATATCACACAGGAGAAACTGCAAACTGAAGATAAAATGTCACTGTGAAATCCACCATTTAGATGCCAGTGTAGCAACTGCCATGGGTCATTGCTGTTGGCTGTGTCCTATACAATATTTGCAACACTAAATGGCAGCCCTTGTGCACTGGTGTTTTGCTGGTAGAGTTTCCATATACACAAAGCCTGCTCAATTTATGCATGCTAAATTAACATAGGCCCAAAAAGCCTGTAAGCAATGTGCCAGCGTAAGAGGTGATTATTGATGGAGAAATTATGACAGCAGTCTGCTCTGCTTTCCCTATTAAACTTCATCAAGGGACCTGCTGTATTTATTACCTTCATAATAGACATTTCATATTGAATTGAAGGCCAATAAAGTAATACTGTTCTAATTATTAAGTGATTTAATAGTACTTGAGGAGCTTTTTTTGCTGTGGATCAAGTCATTCAGGCTGTTACACATCTGGTTCAGCTACAGTCACAACGTTGGTTATAACTGTTTCACAATTTGGAATAAGGAGGCTGTACGCTAGTTTAGTTTCCTAATGGTTTTTGTCCTGAGAAACTTAAAGATCCTATTTTAGAAACCTGGATACATTTCAAAACTTGTCTAAATACATAGTATAGTGCAGATGTGGCAGTGCAAACCTAGTAACTTGAGTAGGGTCAGTTTCCCTATTAAGTGGGGAAAACAGAAGAGACATTTTAAAACAAGTTAGTAGCAGTGGTGAAATTGCCTTCAGTAATACTCTTTTGGGTTCTTCTTGCTTTTCACAAGGTATTCAGCATGCACTTTAAGGTAACTATTTATGCAAAGTACTTGGCTATGTAGACATTGTTTGCTCTTCCTCTCTTAGAACTGTTCACTGCATAAGCAGCTCATGAAATTTCTAAATCCCACCCAGTTTGCGGTACATGATAGGACAATAGCAAGCCTGGAGGAAGAGGCAGTTGTGCAAGGCTCTGCAGCAGACCAACTGCAAAGTCACTTCAGGATACTGAAACCCACTGAGTACCATAGCAAAGCAAAGGGACGGTTTAGATCTCTTTCAATTACATGTCTGTTGGTTTTGTTCCAACAACTCCCGTACCTGTTGGAACTTCTTTCCCATTCCCATGTTGTATCTTCTTTACTAGGACATGTCTGATTCAGAGTAAACAGCCAGCATACCAGGAGTTCCAGGCTTCTGCTAGGGGCAAGGCTGTCCTGTATGCAAAGCAAGCTGTGTAAGGAATAAGGGGGCTAGCAAAGACAAGGATGATGGGAGAATCCTGCTGGACACACAGGAAATATCCGTATAAAATAATCCAGACTGGAAGTATCATGTTTGAATTACATCTGAATGAGCCTCACTGAGGTGAATGTTAAGGGAACTGCACAAACACACAGGAGGGCTTTTACTAGGAATTTTCCCCCAGTCTTTCTAGGGACCCTAATCTTGTCAGGGGGTGTACACATTAACATATCCACTTACACCAACATAAAAAATTTCTCAACAATACCAAAACTGTTAACTGTAATAAGGAGCAAACATATATCTTAAAATGTTCAGAGGGAGGAGCAGGTGAAGGGAGAAAGAAAAAAAATTAGCTACCAAAAGATAACAAACTCAGTTTGAATTGGGTGGAAGTGTTTCCATTAATAGCAAGGCCTTTGGACTGCCCCTAAATACAGCGTAATTGGGTGAACAAATTGCAGTAAGACACAGTTATAAGGGTATGTATGGAGTGACTGGAAGTAAACAGTTAAGTCTAAATTGTTTGCAGATTCCTCTCAATTTCACAAAATATACCACCTTTGAAAAGAAAAAAATACCAAAGAGTATAACTTAGTGACTGTAAATTGAGAAGCATGATTTTTTTAAAACATAGATCTAGGCAGCAAAAATAGACTGACCTTCCAAAGCTGCAAGGCTGACCTTTAAGTGGGGTGCAGTTAATGACTTCAGTGGCGAGAGGCCTGGAGCAACTGTCCCACGTATTCTGCGGTCTAAAGCAATGGTAAAGGTGTCTGGTGACGGCGGTTCAGATGACAGTATGCTTCAAAACAAGGCTGGTGGGTTGTTTTTTTGGGTTTGGGGGTTTTTTGTCTTCTTTTTTTCCTTTTCAAACCACCTTCCCTTGGTCAAGGACAGATCCTCCGACTCTGTGGTCTTGTCCACATACCGTATGGAGCACTTAAACCCTAGCTGACATCACGGTTTTCCTACAGCGCAGCTATCAGAAAGCAGCCGTCTGCCTGGCCGCTGCGTGCGGCCCTGGAGGCAGCAGGGCGGGAAGGCTGAGGAAGGCCCACGGAGGGGCCCACGGAGCGGCGTTCCCATCGCGGCAACAGCGACTGGGCCCAAAGGCGTCAGCCGGGCTGCTTCAGGCAGCCGTTCAAGTCACGTCTTCCTCAGCGGAATGCCCGCTAATTCACACTCCGCTTTAGTTTCCCGTGCCTGAGCCCCCTCAGCGGACGGTCTCTCGTGCCGGTAGGCACAAGTTGTGTGTGAAGGCGCTGGTGGGGGCTACGGCTGTGAGAGCAGGGCAGAGCGTGAGTGGTACCACCACGCTGCGCTCCCTGCAAGCCCGGGGGTGCTCCGGGGCCCGGACGCACAGCGAGCTCAGCCCGTTCTCAGCCGGAACAACGCCGGAACAGCGATGGCCTTGAGGCAACCTCTTCCCTCAGGCCGCGCTTCCCGGGCGGGGCGAGGCGGGATAAGCCCTGCGCGGCCCCTCC
>NW_010255837.1:65915-67995 GCF_000690775.1 Eurypyga helias | reverse complement strand
GTGAAGAGTGTGCCTGTCCAAGCCAGTATTTTACCCAGCGAAGCATGCACCTGTCCAGGCCACGAGCAGCCAGTTTTTCCAGGAGAATGCCGTGGGAAACAGTGTCAAAGGCTTTTCTAAAGTCCAGGTAGACAACATTCACAGCCTTGCCCTCCTCCACTAAGTGGGTCACCTAGTCACAGAAGGAGATCAGGTTAGTCAAGTAGGACCTGCCTTTCATAAACCCATGCTGACTGGGCCTGGTCACCCAGTTGTCCTGTACGTGCTCTGTGATGGCACTCAAGACAATCTGCTCCATAACTTTCCCCGGCACGGAGGTCAGACTGACAGGCTTATAGTTCCCCAGATCCTCTTTCCGGCCCTTCTTGTAGATGGGCATCACATTTGCTAGTTTCCAGTCAACTGGGACCTCCCCCGTTTGCCAGGACTGCTGATAAATGATGGAAAGTGGCTCACTGAGCACTTCCACCAGCTCCCTCAGTATCCTTGGGTGGATCCCATCCAGTCCCATAGACTTGTGTGTGTCTAAGTGGTGTAGCAGGTCACTAACCAATTTCCCTTGGATTATGGGGGCTTCATTCTGCTCCCCATTGTTATCTACCATCACAAGGGGACTGTGTGCCCAGAGAACAACCAGTCCTACCATTAAAGACTGAGACAAAGAAGGCATTAGGTACCTCAACCTTTTCCTCATCCTTAGTCACTATGCTTCCTCATCCAATAAAGGATGGAGAGTCTCCCGGAGATTTTCCAACATGAAACTAGACACATGAACTACCTATTTGTTTATGTATTCATCAGGATTATTTTTCATCTTCCACACTCCACTGGATCTATTTGTTTTTTAGAACATGTAAAAACTCGGGTGTTGAACAAGCTGAGCATCAGCCTACTGTACCTTTAATAGATTTTCTTATGGAGTAAAAAGCTCACCTGTTGTAAACAATGTCTGATAAAAAGAAGAAACCAGAAATTTAATACTTTGTGAAAACTTGTATGTCAGACCAAAAAAAAAAATACAACCACACATCAGCTTATATTTACAAACAAGCATTTTTTCCCCTTAAAGAATTCATCTTTTTGTGCCTTGTGTTCTTGATCTATAAACTGAACTACCAAAGAGTACCTGAAAAAGAAAAGCTCAATGAAATCAGTTTACAGAGGAAATGTTAATGTCTGCCAGTGTATGTGCATAGCCATGTGTGAAGTCATTCTTGCTTTGAGCAGAGGCTTGGACCAGGTGACATCCAAAGGTCAGTCCAACCTTGTCTGCAATTCTGTATATTACTGCTAAGGCTCCTCCGCGCGCTGCACGTCTGCCAGGGCAAAACCAGCCTGCCTGATAGCTTGTGTCACAGGGCCATTGCAGGAACTAGGGGGTGAAATGGCCTCTGATCTCCAGGCTGAATGATGAACTGGGAAGAACATTACCAGTCAGGCTCTTCCTCTCATTTCTCTGACAGAAACTGCTGTCATTATCCCAGCAGCAAGAGAGCTGTATGCGTGTCCACACTTCAGTCACCCCATTTCAGTGTATTAACTCCATCCACTGTGAAGAGAGAACTGTGTTAATATGTAAGGTGTGACCAGAATGGGTGAAGTGCAGCAACCTGTCCCATTTTGCTGCTTCTGCTAAGTGGTGGCAACCTCTGCCAGAAAAATAGGGCAGAGGCAGGAGAAGTAACACTTGAAATTGCTGCAGCTGCAGTTTCAAGAATTCAAGCTGTTGTTTCAAGAATTGCTGCAGAGGTTTTTGAATATAGATAGGAAGGGTAATTTCTGGTCTGTGGTCCCGAAGCTTCATGCATGTTTTCTCATGGTCATCAGTTCTGGGTGTGTAATTCCTACTTCTAATATTTTCAGTTATTTCACATGACATTTGCAAGCAGCTCAGTTCCAAGATACACATCTGCCACCAGGACTTTCTCTGGCAAATACCAGCAAGTTTGAGTTGTCCCCCTTTTGATTTATAAATGATCTAGTACTACACCATAAAAACAATTCATTAGTTTTAACTGATTTTAAAGAATATAGTCTCTCTTCTTCCATGCAAACTGATGCAATCGTGAAGTTTCATAAC
>NW_010255837.1:0-65884 GCF_000690775.1 Eurypyga helias | reverse complement strand
CAGCAGGATATTTTTTTCATCTTTTCATTAATAATCTCTCCCACTTACAGTGTATAACTCCATTTACTCCAAAGGCACCCAAAAAGTCAGATCATCCTACCGACCTATAGCTTATGGTGAAGCGTAGGAAGGGAAGGAGAAGGCTTTGTCAAACAAAAAGTGACTTCCTTTTTATGAGCTGTGCTGTAGGCTGTCTGTGCCCAGCCTCTGAAGGCAAGAACTTCATTACCAAGCTTGCAAAAGATGCAATATATATTTCAATGCGTTATATTAGTAGAATTTAATCTTGTACATCTACTAAAACTCCTGAGAACCAATACTTTTAGGAAAGAACTTTAATTAAACCAAAAGACTATGCTTAAGATTTCAGGTTTTATTCTGATCTTTATCACAGGCTTGCAATTATATGGTTCGTAAATCTGATGATTTCTTTGTGCCTTAGTTTCTCCCACATGTAAAATTAGATCATTACTTAATGTGCAGGGATGTTAAGAACCTTAATTTTTAGAATTTGTAAAACACTACTTGATTGTCACCTAGAAACAGAAGTTTAATTTTTTCCTGTATCTTCACAGAGTAAGATATAAAAAGTCAGATAACTACTGAGGTTTTTTCTGCTTTGAGATGAGCAGACCATTAAATATCATTTGTTTAGCATGTCCACAGTTTTTTCTCTTCCCTTTCAGCAGCCAAGAAAATTAATATGCCTGGAATTAATTATTAGTTTCCAAAAAAGAGTACAAGTGTACTCAGGATACTCTTTTACTATCTATATATTTTACAATAGGCACATACTGAAAAACATAACAGGCATGTGTCAGGTGACACAGAGTTGTAGAATTTAAGTTTTAAAAAGTTATATTTTCCTCAAAACTTACGTTTTTTATTTCTGAGTCATATTATCAAAAGACATGCTTACCACAATCATATTTTTTACTAGTTAGGGTGATTTTCAGAGGCCTTGACTGGATGGGAAGCACTCTGCTAGGGCTACAGGGCAAACATGGTGCCTCGATCCATGTTGTGCATACCTTAGACTTTTAAGACAGCCCAACATTTACCCTAGAAAATGTTTTCGGGCTGGTGTAGGACATTGTCTGCATCAGAGACACAAGCAACAGATACAGGCAATTGCTGTGATCTTCCTCCAGTCAGAGATTTAGTAACTTACTTTCAGGGTTTTGAGCATCAGTTGTCAGAACACCGTTTTGCAGGACAACATAAAACTAAAGCGATGAGCATGGGGAGGTTCATATGGAGGTTGTGGAGTCCACTGAAGCCTTCTAAGAAAAACGTATCTTGTCTTACCTCTGCCTATTCTTTTGGTTGAGTCCAACAGTTACTTCTAAAGCAGGAGGACATATGGTAGTTTGGGAAAAGGAGTAGGCCAGCACCAGAGGAAGAAGAAATTGTAGGGTCATACAGTCCTGAAACGGGAACAGCTTCTGAATAGACTAGGAAGAGGGATGAGTTACTGTAGACAATAGAGGGATCTGTGGATTTGTGAGATGTACACGCAGTACAGAAAGAACTGAGTGTTCATGGTTTCTTCCCATACAAGTACTTACAGCTATCAGAAACAGGTAGTTGGAGCCATGCTCAATACAAGCTAATGTTCTGAAACACTACTTGAAACATTTATAAGATTATTTTGAAATTACTTTAGAAAACAAATATTTAAATTAGAACAATTTAGTGGAAATACCCTTATATTTCTGTGAAATGTAATTTAGCCTCTCAAAGGTATTACTTAGAAACTTATAAAAAACCCACACACACAAACAAACAAACAAAAAACCCAACAAATTACCTTATGCCTGTTTCCACTCTGGTATCCGCTAGAGATGGTCTGTTAAGAGATCAAAGAAGTTGCAAAAATATTATGGAGATTCCAAAGCAAAGTTATGCATCTGAGCAGCAACCAATCACTGAAATTAATATTGATTCTAAAGGGCCAAATATTAGCAGTTTCCTTATTTTGGAGTGATGCTGTATGTGTGTGGGTGTAATTCTTTTTGCAGTGTAAACACATATGGCTATTTATACCTTAATATTGCAGCAGTTAGCCTAACACACTCACACTGAGATTTCATCTGGGGCACATATTCCTGGCTGCGGTCGGCCTGTGTTGCACCATGCCAGCAGCACAGCACAGCACTAGCGTTACCAGCCACGGGAGACCTCCCACCGTTAATACTTGATTTGCCCTTGGTGCTGAGCCAGCCCAAAGGTGCCCGAGCTACAGGCAAGAGCTGCAAGGGATTTGGATGGGAAAATCAACACATACCTCACAGCTACTGGAAGTCAGCATAATTGTGCATCCATGGCGCTGGGCAAGCATAGGTAGGCGGCCAGATCAACATGCAGCAGAATGATAAGACAACTCAAAATCCTTTTTGCACAGTTCTGCTTTGCACTTGTTATCAAGCTCTGTCTATGTCACACTACACTGTGCCAGGAAAAAATCGTAGCATCATGGCAGCACAGAAATACAGGCCTGGAAGGGACCAGAAGAAATTATGGAGCCCGGTGGCTTCCAAGGGGCAAGGTGTGCCAGCCACAACCACCTCTTGGGGGCCTTTTGTGTTCCCAGCCACCACTGCTGGAAGTGTCAATAAAAAGGTGAGCAGAAGACAGTAACAGCATAGGCCAGTGTGGTGAGGGCAGGACAGCAGCAAAACCGAAAGAGCAGGGGCTGGGAGGCTGGCAGGGGAGTAGCAGGAGTCAGAAGTGGTAGGGCACAGGAGAGGCAAAGGCAGCAGCAGGGCAGTTTAGCTACAGCAGGATTCGGGATTACTAGTTTACTCCATCCCTCTGCACAAGGATTGAATCTACCTCATCTTGCTTTTAAAACAAGCCCAAAAGTATTTTTTACATTTAATGTGGAAATATTGCCAGTGAAGAACATGGAAATACTATAATCATCATCATCATTTGTTTTAAAAGATACCATTGCTTCACTAGAAAGCCTGGTTTACAGTTTAACTGTCCCTTATTTCAGGTTTTACCTGGTATCCAAACCAAATCTGTGGGCTTCATATTTACCCTATTCTTCCATGCTGTATCATCAGTGGGCATTGGAAATTATCAGTTATCATCTCCTTCATAAAAAGCCTTTACATCTTGCACCATACACCTCCTCACTTAACTCTTCTAGATTAAATGGGGCTCTTAGTCTTACTTCACAGGTCCTGTTTTCCAACTGTTGATCAGCTTGATTGCTTCACCTTCGGATTTCCAACATCTTGCATATATCCACTGCTCAGAAGTGAGCTCAGTATTCCAGCTGAGACCCCACCTACACAAAGGAAAAGAAAATAACTCTCTTCCATGTCTTTATATATGAGTACATCCCAGAATGAAATTACTTCATAAACCATCAAAACTTCAAATTTTTTGCAGTTTAGGACTGACACTAACCCTGAAACCTCAGAGTCTTTTCTGCCTTTCACATATTTTGAGGCATTTGGTCACTTTTTCTTATGTACGATACTTTTCCCTTTCTCAATATTTTTAAAACAGAACTTTAAAAAAAAAAAACCAACACATTGGTTAATATCACGCATTTTTCCAATGAGTAAAAATCATTTCACACATGATGCTGTCCCCCACATTTCTTGACATCCTCCTTGCTCTTTCACTGTATTATTCAAAACATCAGTATAAATACTGAGTAGAATTGTGTTCAAGATAAACCTCACAGAACTTTGACTTGAAATGTCCCCTGATTTTTAACCCAAAGCAGTGATAATATTCGTTTGATAGCAATTTTTTAAGCAGTGCACTCACTTTCTGGGAATTAATCAACACTATTCCCTATTTGGCATGTGAGCATCTAGAAATACCACATCTTCCTAGTTTTATACATTTACCAGATCAGCAAAGAAATCAGATATATGAAGGTGGATTTCACATTATTTGTTCTTGACAAATCCACAATGACCACCTCCATTTATTATATACTTGGTGCCTTTACTTAATGGCTTAATCATTTGCTTAGGTATCCCATTTAAGCTGGCTGATGTGTTACTGTATTTTACTTTTTCTTTAAATACAGGTACTATGTGAAATCCTCGCTGGGGCTCTGAGATCCCTTGATACTCTATAAGCATCTGAAGAGTAACAGTTCAGCAAGTGCTTTGGCAACTTTCTTAAGTATTCTGCACCAAATATCACCTGACCCTGCTGACTAGAACATTTCTAACTCATCTAAATATTCTTGAGTCTGCCCTTTCTCTCTTCTGGCCTCTGATTCTCTTCCCTGTTAAAATTAATTGCACCAAAGATCTGATTGCAATTAACCTTGAGATAGTAAATCTTTCAGCCTTTCCTATTTCATCACAGCAGACAAAAGCTTTTTCTATCAAATTAAAAAGAAATATGTTGTCTATATAGTACCAATACTTCAGTACGGCATTTTCACGATGGACCACCTGACATTTGTCCTTTGGGTAGACCAAATAGTCTCCAATAATGCTCCTGGATTTGCAGGCCTGACCCCTCTCTCTGCTGATTAGCACTAACATTGTGCCAGGGCCACACGACACCTCCACAACGGCGTTTTTCCACACACCTAAAAGGGCAGAGATACAACACACAATGTGTTTTAAGAAATTCTTTGCAGCATCTGCTTCCTCTGGCAGCCTAAACCCTTTCAGAAAGGCCACCAAACCCAGGTTTTGATTCACAACAAACAAACAAAAAACAGCAACAACCAAAAAAAAAACCCAAAACAAACAACAAAACTGATTTTTTTTGTCTCTTCTGCATTAAAAAGTTGTTTATATTATAATTGTTGATGTTATGAACACATTTATGCTGTGGACATACCTTTCATTACAGAAGGGTCCCTTGGGGTCTTCCTGTCCAAAAGCAAAACAGCACTATGCCTGCAAGACCTTCATGGGCATGTTGTATCTCTCCTAGAGACCTTTTGGGCAGTGTTCTCCTTCTCACCCCCATCAGCCATCTTGTCCTGAGAGCTTCACCCTTGCCCTCAGATCTTCCCATCTCCCCAGCTGGGTTCTTGCACTCTCCATGCAAAAGGAACCTTTTTCCTCTGTCACAGACTGAGAGGAAGGGTTGAGGACCAGCTTGTTAAAACTCAGTACAGTCCTAGCTAGAGCTGGATTACGGGAAGACGTTAGGTTTCACACTTACAAGCAGGAAGTCTGTAACCTTTTTAACACATCCAATATGGTATGTTCCCATCTGGGTTATGGAGCACACCCACAGAGCTTCTCTGTCACGCATTTGCTGCTGAAAGCAGTCAAGCAAGACACTCCGTGCATAGAATCATAGAATCATAGAATGGTTTGGGTTGGAAGGGACCTTAAAGACCATCTAGTTCCAACCCCCCTGCCATGGGCAGAGACACCTTCCACTAGACCAGGTTGCTCAAAGCCACATCCAGCCTGGCCTTGAAGACAGCCAGGGATGGGGCATCCACAGCTTCTCTGGGAAACCTGTTCAGTGCCTCACCACCCTCTCTGTGAAGAACTGCTTCCTGATATCTAATCTAAACCTCCTTGATTTCAATTTATACCCATTACCCCTTGTCCTGTCACTACAGGCTCTTGTAAAAAGTCCTCTCCCAGTACCCTTGTAGGCCCCCTTCAGATACTGGAAAGCTGCAATGAGGTCTCCTCGGAGCCTCCTCTTCTCCAGGCTGAACAAGCCCAATTCTTGCAGCCTTTCGTCATAGGAGAGGGCTCCAGCCCTCTGAGCATCTTCGTGGCCTCCTCTGGACTCGCTCCAACTGGTCTATATCCTTCTGATGTTGAGGGCTCCACAGCTGGACGCAGCCCTCCAGGTGGGGTCTCACCAGAGCAGAGTACAGGGGCAGAATCCCCTCCCTTGACCTGGAGGAGGTGAAACCGTCTCTGCCATGGGCATGCTTGTGGTTTCTCCTTTCTGCTGCCATTGTCTCTCCTGGAGGTACTATTTATTGCTTTGCAGCACAGACCGGTTTGTGCTAGGAAAATCACACATCACAGGTGGCAGGGAAGGAAGGAACAATGTCGAGCAACCATTATTCCCTCTCTCTCTCGTGGAAGAAGGAGAGGTAAGAAGAAATTCCTCTTACCTTTAGCATAGTCATCACAACTGCCAGTTTGGGAAGGGGAGAGAGGAGAGTTATTTTCTGCAGGCACAGCACTGTTTTTTTCCGAGTGTGACTCATGAGCCAGTACCACACTGGGCTGCATGATCGAAGGGGCATCTGCAGACAGCATGTGACAAAAAGTCACCCGTGGCGGGTCATGCTCTTCTAGTGGAAGTCACACCTCCTTCACAACCTCATACAGCCTTCATAACCTCACACAATAAGCACAGCTGGTCAGCAAGGGAAACATCTGAGTGGCAGCTCTATATAATGGGTATTTTGGAGTGGAAGCTCCTGCGATTTGATGGGTAGGATTCATCTGATCAGACAGAAATGTCTGTCACCTTGGTCTCACCTTAGGGCAATGGAAAGAAATGAGAGTCAGAACGAGGAACATTCTCATCCCAATTTAGACATGTAAAATAGGACAGATGAATCATACCCTGAATGCACTTATTTCTCCCCACAGACTATAAGGAGAGGCCGTGTGACTAGCTCAGATGCTGATGTTTAAAAAAAGAGGAGACAACTCCCACCCAGCAAACCGGAGCCAAGGGTTCTGGCAAACCCAGAGCACTCAGGGGAAGATGGGCATCTGGATGCCTCCTTTTAAAAGTTTCCATTTACGCACTGACCTACGTGCATGGAGCGTAAGCTCTCACAGCCAGCAGAAATCTCCTGTCATAGCCATCGGTGTTAGTTAGCAGGAGGCTGAACTTGATAATCATTGATAGACTCCATTTAGCTGCTTCACACATAGCACCTAGTGCCCTTTGAGGCCCCCCAGAACATCCAAGACATTCAGCAAATTTATCCACTGTCCTCTGTTCGAATGAGGCAACAATTTGACTTCAGCTAGGCAAAGTGTCTACCAGGCCAGGCTGTTTACTGCAGTGGTGCTCCCAGCACAGTAAACCCTACACACTGTCACCTACAACAGGTGAACCACTCTGCAGATTGGCAATGAAGTCAGAGATTAGGAGCATGCAAAGCAACCTCTAAGAATAAGCTAAAAACCAGTACATAATTTGAAGAAGAAACCTTTAAAAAAAAAAAATCAATTCAGGGTAATTAATGGTAAAATAGGCCCTCCGAAAGCAAAGATGTTAAGGAACTGCCCCGTTAATTATACCCCCTGATTGCTTTCCCTCAATCCTTTTTACATGAAATATTACTTTCTTCTTTTCTAAACTAATTTCATACATAATACCTTAGTCAATATTGATTTCCACTATGTGTTTGTCTTTGACTTCTTCTCATACTCATTACATACATAGCAATAAACCTAGTCTGCATAACCATTATAATACTCCTTAAGATCTTTAAAAATTTCATAACAGGTTTAAATATTCCTCTCTGTAAGCTTATGACAAATGATTTTTCCCTGTCTTCTCACTATTAAAAATGGATTTCTGTGAAGGCATTTAGCTGCAGCCTCCAATCAGACATACACATTACTTGTTTAAACAGCAGAGAAGGCCTTTTCTTTTGCCTATATCACATCTGAGCACAAGCACCATAAAGAGAAAGTAAAGCAAAATACAGGCAGCGGGAAATGGCATAAAATATTGTATAACTGCAACCATAAAGCATTTAACAAGCATCCAGCTGAACAGGTAGGATGCACAGGACTCTCTATTGCCCAGCTTTGTCAATGCCCATTCTTGCTCCCAGGAGAACCAGGACAATGCTGAGTGGGTTTGAAAATTTTGTCTTCATCCCTGGTTCATGATCTCAATGGGGAGGGGTGGGAAGGCATGGAATCAATGTGGGAGTGAGTACAAAAATGATTAAATATCATTTACACTCAAATCACAGTGAAGCTGATTCAAAGAGACATGTATGGAAAACGTTCTCTTCTAGGATAAGAGGTGATCTAATGGTCCCTTTTCACTGCAGCCAGCACACTACCAACTGGACATCATAGAACAGATGAGTTGTTCTGCGAGCAGTGGGACTGAGAAAAGCTGGTTTCCTATCATATCCACCACTATTATCTCAAGTCTTCACTGCCTGAAAAGAACAAGTTCTAATCAAATCTTTTCCTGTGGTTACGATTTTGTATAGTCTGTCTCCAAGATGACTCTTTGGTGTTGAAGAACAGATGAGTTCACGCTGCAGCCATTTCCTCAGGAGGGACTGAAGGAAATCTTTGTTCATTACCCACTTACATCGTCACACAAAATCTTTAAAACTTCAGATCCTGGAGACCTTCCATCACATGTAGTTGAAACTGAGTAAACGGTTCAAAAGTTATTAGAAGGAAATGCAGCGTGTGATCACATTAGCTTTGTTCTTCGAAAACTGGGCCAACACTGATGATAGAAGGAGCAGCCAATGCCTGGGGCAGGCACCGCCAGATAATGATCTGTAAGTAGCACCAGAATTAGAGATTTGGGCCTATGTAAAACTGGCCAAATGTAAGGCCCACAAAGCACCAGATCAGCTATTCCTGGTATTATCTATTAGTGGGTATGCCACAGTACAGCCTGGTGCAAGCAACCTCAAGCCCTGCTTCACCTCAACTATAAGGTCAATGGACCCTGACATCTCATTCGTTAGCAACCAGCCCATTTCAGTTTAATTTAAAATTATGAAGCATATTTGTCTCATGGGTTAGAATCGTTGATCTTCTATTTACTCTAAAGCAAAAACTGTCTAGATTAAAGGACATTCGTCTTAGTTAATAATATAAACCATCATTTTAAATAATCCAATTTAAATTGCTTATGATTTAAAACAACTGCACAGGCAAATCAATTGCCAAGGTAATACAGTATGGAATAAATAATAAAAGTAAGTAATTAACTTCTCTTCAGAGTCTGACGATGCAAAAGGAAGAGAAGATTTAAGTAAAATTTGAGGACATTTTGGAGACCAGGACAGTACTCTCAAAGAGTGTTTTTTTAAAAAGACATGTTATCGCTGTTAGTCATGGTGTCATCACATCAGCTATAATGCATTTTTGCTTTTGCAGTGCAAGACTAAGGGATCCTGAACTTATCTTCCACTTTACGAAACTTCTGAATAGTAAGACATAGCCAAAAGTCAGTATGTAAAAGGAATTATCTACATCAAGGCTGACTATAAACTTCTCTGCTAATCCAGTCGGGGATATTTGGAAGAGATATTGAACTTTACCTAAGAAAGTCGTAAGTTATGATACTAGATTTTTTTAGAAGAAGGGAAGAATAGATACAGTGGAGAAGGCAAGTAATGCTGCGGAAGAAGCAGGTAATGGAATTAAATAAAACAAGCCAATATGTAGATGTGCAGGGCACTTTGTAATATGAAGTCAGTATTTTGCTTTTTCATACCTTCTTTTATCTCAGTGTGTACTACAAACACAGTGAACTGAACATATTGCTCTGTTTCCCTCTTCCAAAATGTTTGTTTGTCCTTATCATTCCAGTCATATTAAACAAAGTAGGAACAACCTTGGATTTGTGGCTCTTTAGATATGTAACAAATGTTTCCTTCACTAGATGGCACCCATCTACGCCAATGAATCAATGTTGAGTATAGTAAAAAGCAAAGTTTGATTTTCATAGAAGAATATATAATTACAGAGAACTTATTCTTTCTCTTGAATGCTTTTACTTCTTCGTCTTCTGCATCATACCCCTTGTGTACAAGGGTAAAGTTTTACAACATATACCTATTTTGATTATTTTACATTTAATATTTGCGTCACAACTGATTGTCACCCAGAAATTTGTATAAGAGATGTATCCATCAGATCAGACTTTGAATAACAGTGGTCAGAATAAATTATAAACATCAAAATAATTGTCTCTTTCTTTCTGCAATAAGCATAAATTAAGAGTTTATGAAGATATTGTGCCAAATCCTCAGCAGGTATAAATCAATTTGGCTTCACTGAAGTTGATTGATGCCAGGTGAAGATCTGCACCTGCAATTTAGATGCCGGCCTGCAGAGCACAGCTTGACTTGTTTTCTTTTTCTTAACCCCAAGGCATGATAATTGAACTCATTTGGGCACACTTCTCACTTGGTAGTCAAAACTCCCACCCGGGCATTTGTATTGGACTCAAAAATCAGTGCACATCCCTTTCTTATAAATCAAAATAGTCTTTTCACAACAAGAAGAAAGCTAAAAACTTCAGAGCTGGGAAATCGGTTGTTCAATACCACATCAGTGGTTACACTCAGTAACGGGGTAACTGGTACCAGCAGAAGCAAACTACTTCTCAGCCCCATCATTTTACCTCTCACTGCCACTAGATGACAGTCTGGTAACGCAGGTACCGCTCTGCTGCACACCAGACCTTCCATCGCCGAGTTCTTGGCAGCATTCACACTATTCGATGTAAAGAGTATACATAAAGGCACCAATACCACATAGCCAGCCTTTGAATCGCAGCGCTTAATTATATCCCCAGTGATTTGAGACGTTACTATACCCAACGATGCTATATTTGGCTGTAGACCCAAACTGGGCTTTATTTAGGCACAAACATCACGCTAAATCGGCCACCTCCCCCTCCTTTTGTAGCTCCCCATCCAGAGCTATAGCGAGACGTTTTGACGGAAAGGGCAGGATAATTATATTTCCCTAGAAGGAAGCAGGCGAATGGCTGGAGGTAACATTTACATTCCGCCTCGTGGGCATCCCACTCGCTGTCAGTTCTGCACATCCACTCGCCGCTTCTCCCACCTTTTCATTTCGTGCTCTCCCTCTTGAGAGGGCTCCCCTCATCATCCAATGGAAAAGCTCCTGGCTTGGAGGAGACACGTATCCAGAAAAACACCTTGGGCACACAGCTATCATCCTCTCCGCAAACCCGTTCTCTCCCAGTTCACAAAGTTTGTATTCTAACACAGCAAAATTAAAAACAAACTCTTCTTTCTCTCATCTCCTCTGTAAATAGCCAAAACCCTTCACTGCACAGTTTTCCCCCTAAGTAAATCTTAAGACTACGATTTTTTTTTTTTACCTGCAATAACAAGGTCAGTTCTTCTCTCAGTAGGCTGGACTGCCCCTCCCCACCCAGGTATGCTCCCCAGGGAATGGGCGAGTGACCGGCTCCAGTCAGACAATCACAGAATGGTTTGGGTTGGAAGGGACCTTAAAGATCATCTAGTTCCAACCCCCCTGCCATGGGCAGGGACAGTCCCGTACGATACCTCTCACATCACAGGTGGTTTCATGGACACAGTTGCCTTTCCAGCTCCTCTGGTTGACAGAAACCCCAGCTCTTGGTCCGTAATCTGTGGCAGACAGGTTGAGTGACGTGGACCTGCTGGCCCCACAAGGCAAGCCAGAAACTGAAAACCAGAATCTCCAGTGGAAAGAAATTGACTGTTTGGAAAAAGTCACGCACACATGAGCAGAATGCTTGAAAGTAAAGGCTAAGGGGAAGCAGTCCAAAAAGTGTAACAGGTAAAGTTGTATATAATCAGTGTTTGCATTGTAGGCTAATTTTCTACTCTAGGATTTCAGTCAGCCACCAGCATCACATGTTACCGAGTTTCCCATAAAAACTAGATCTGGGTATAGGCAGTTCCTCCCAGGGGTGAATCTCACATACAGTCTTTTCTCCTTGCAGGACAGCTAGGGACATTACAGCCTTGTTCCCCTTGCCCAGACAATGGAGTAAGGACTGTTGCAGCCAATATAGAGGGCTCTGACAATACAACTGATTTCCTTTCTATCTCATATTTCAAGAGCTGCAAAAATATATCCCGAAGAACATGAAAACTGGGGGAAATAAACATTTTTTTATTGCCTTTATTTCTCATCTTAAATTTTAATAGAAATTGAGACAACTTAAATGCCCTACACATTAAGGCAATCTTTATAAACATGGTGTGACTTCCAGCTAAAATAGGAGCATTTAAGCATCTGAAAAATCTTCCCAGCTCCTCAAAAGGCCTCTTTTCACGTTTCTGAGGAAATCGAACATTACAACAGACAATTTCAAAACCTGGGTGAAAAATAAGCAGTTCAGTACATACGTAATGAGGCAGCTCCAGATATCTGCGACTCAGGTTTGGACTGTTATAATATAGCTACAACGATTTGACAACAGTATGTAGGAGATTCAAGCGCTTTCTGAGGATTTCTAAAGCAGGCAGGAAAAATTGTTAGCTCCCTGCAAATTCTGTGAAGAGTCTCTGAATATTAGCGTAGAGTCACATTCACATTATTTAATAGATTTCAGTATGCTGTTGGAAAAATGCCTAATATATAGGAATCATACCTACCTTTATTAGAAAGTAAAGCAATCAAAGGATTGTTCGTTTCTTAAGAGTGATTGCTCTGGAGTTGGGCTGATATTGAAATACTGCAGAAATTTGCTACTGATCTTCAAAATTAATAGCAAATACATATATGTTATGGACTGAAATTCACATAGTAAATACAGTATGCAAAAGGGTTTGTTTTCTCAGGTATATAATAATAGTATCGCACCAAGTATTGCCAGACTCTGTGGATATGAACAGAATTGTATGGTAGTTGATTGTTTATATACCATGGCACTGTAGAGTTGATATAAGTTCTTTAGGGAAATCTCTGGGACCACATGCCACATCCACTGTGGATATCTGTTAGACAAATGTCCCATAATGATCAGATACGTATTTTGATTACTATGTTATACAAAGGATCATTTCTCATTAAAAATCATCTTAAAACACCATGCAAGGTAGTCTTGAAAAAGCACAGTCAAAGATTTTGCAGTCATCTTTCTATGCCTAAACAGCAGTACAAGATGTCATGCAACTGGCTCCTAGGACGATCCAAAGTAATTAATCATTTCCTGTGTGAAATTATGTTGTTGGGTTTTTTTTAAATATACATCACATTTTCCATCACATGCAATTATAAATTGGATACATAAATTATTTGTGCAATATTAATTATTACTGCTATATACATCATCAGGAAAATTTTGCATACTTCTGCTGCTTTTCAGGGAGTCATCCTTAAAATCTAAGTAAACCTGTAATCTGTTTTCCTACCAAAAGGAACTACTAGATAAACTATTTTTATGAGATTTCATTGTCTATTTATGAAGTCTGTCTTAAATCGTGGAGGGCTGGTATTTTGTTTATTTTGTAACAAGATGCCCCAAGATCATCTTATACAAATGTGAAACGCATTTAAGAAAATATTTGGGGCCTGAAATAGTTCATACACTGAGTCATTCTCAACTAAAGAATGCAGAAAACCAAAATCTTACTTTTAGCTTTAGCCAGCCCCAAAACACCCATCTGGCTGGGATCCCTCTTTCAGTACTAAATTATAAGAACTTTGTCCTCTCTCGGCACTACAACTCAGTTTACTTAAGTGCCTCCTTGTCACACATCTGTGAAGAGTTTAATAAAGAAACATTACGAAATTGGTAGGATTCCTGATTTGCTGGTTTGCTTTGACTGTTTTTCAAAAAAAAAAAGTTGTAACACCTTCACATCCAAAAAACTTACAGTAATATTTGTACTTATTAACTGGAGTATACAAAATATTTGCCTTGTTGCTGAAATATTCCTGTGGCACTACAAGCAATTAACATTTATAACTACACATTTTGCTAAGATAAAAGAATATCAGGAATCTACTTCTTCAGAAATAATCATTCTAACAACTAGAAGCCAAATTCTGCCTTCCCTTACAGTCATGCAATCACATTTGTTAACTGTTATGAGGGCAGAATTTAGCCCCAAACCACATTTTTATCTAAATATATATATTTTCCTACAGAAAAAACAAGCTATGTCTTATCACTGCTCTTCCCTTCTGAAGGGTAAATACTGATATTTGAAATACCTAAATTGTATTTACAGCTGTACAACACTGATGCCACATACTTGCAAAATATTACTTGTACTCTATAAACATGGGGTAACTTGTACAATCGGCTTAAAAACTTTTCTTAAAATAAAGAAAGAGCAGAGAAGCTTAGACATTTTCTTTGTCAAATTCACACACAAAATACATGGTAATATGACACGCAACATCATTCCACCCTCCAGACGCCACCATCTCCACACAGTCCTCCTCGTCATAAGCATTGTTGGGCTCCCCACTGCGCCATTTGTTGAAGGTCTGCATGGGCGATCGGTCAGAATACACAAAATTTCCCTCTTTCTCAAGGTCGTTAATCCCAATGAAAACTCTGGTGAGCCCGGCTTGGTTGATGTACGAGGCGATCAGATTGTTGGCCGTCTCATCCTTGGGCATGCCCAGCGTCCCTCCTCTTCCGTGGCAGTAGAGCTGGGCTTCCTTGTATCTTTTCTCCTCCTTCACCAGCAGATATATCTTATTATCTGTCTCACGCACACCAGCAACAGCTGCGGGGGAGGGCAGTGCTGAAAAGTGAGCACTCGCATTTCTATAAACCAACTTACTGTACACCCCAAAATAGCTTCACAAATCAGATGTGGGACGGTGACGCTCTCTACGAGCGGTTACACCGCTGAAATGAGGCAACAAGAAAGGAAAATATTTATATTTAAATTAACCTACCATTTTTTATGAATTTTAGTTCCGTTGTCAGCTGGGCGACTTGGATATCCATTTCACCAATAGCCTTCCTTAGCTGGCTGCACTCACAGGGGATGCCTGTGAAAGGATACAGATACACCCAAATCAAAAAGCTATCTAATTTCAGTAATTATCTAAATAATTCTAGGAAAACATCCCAGCCTGGCAGCCCTGGAGAGGGCTATCTTGCAAATAACAGGCAGAAACCTGGAGCCTTTGCTACCCTGCAGCATCGTATGGTTCTCATGGGTATCTGGGCCTACCCAGAACAGCTTCATTTCCATGAAGCTTCAGCTCTGCGTGATTAGTGGTAACCTGAACACAGAGAGATATTCCCTACAAAAAGAATAGGGATTTTTAAAAACTAAAAATATTTGTCAAAATTTCCCATTTTGAGTAAAATTATTCTCTTCAGTCTTCTTCAAAGAGCACTTTTTCCCACAGCAAAAATCTGCACAGCGCATTGTTCGCCTGTTCCTCATGAGGAACAGCAGATCCAAAAGGCTAATGTTCCAACCACGTAATGTACATAATTACCTGCAAAATGTAGTTCTGTACCTTCGAAAGTACAGAATTTAAGGTACTTCTTCCAATAACATAAGAAAATAGAAAACCATATATTAACCCAAATTGATACTGGTTTGACAGAGATCATCTGAATGAGAATACTAAAAGGATAATTGTTACATCTATGAGCTCAAATCTCAAAATGAGTATCAAATGCAGTTTCCAGTTCTGTGTGCAATTATTCAAATCTGCCTTTGACTATCCAATTAATCAGTCTAGGTGTCTAAGTCAGTCTAAGCACAGGGTACTTATACTGCCAAACTGCGCTTGATGACTAGGTATATGGCAGTCTGGCTCCAGAATCAGAGTGACAAATTATGTCCTCATGAGAAAAGAAATAGGTGCCTCTATAATGCATCCTACCAGGATGGGATGAGTTGGGTAAAATCTGAGTCTGCCACTTTGGTAAGGCTTTCACCCTTTCCTCTGAAGATGTGTATTCCTGGTAATCTCCTGCTCCTGTAACAATAATCCATGGATGGACAGGAGGTTCCAACCTGCTCCTCTGTGTTGGCTGGAAGCCAGAGTGGGACATGCAGAGATGTCCCTCTGCACTGGTGAGGAACAATACGGACAGTTGCCCTTCAGTTCCCACTAGTCTTCTGGAGTGATCACATCTCTGAGGAGCCCTGAGAGACTGTTCTGACAAATACCCTACAAGTCCAGCAATTACTGCAGATTCAGTAAAATATTATAATGCCTATAAAACTATTCTAATTTTCCATTATTTCCCCGAGTATATAAACAAACATATTTTTTTGTACTGACGCATGCATCTCATAAAATCCTTCACATTCACAAGATTTCTCATGGATTACCTGGGTCACCATTAGGACCTGGTGGTCCTATGTCACCATTATCTCCTTTTTCACCTAAAGGCATGAAAAAGAATATAAATTTAAGGCAGATTTTTTGCTCAACAGTTCATTTAGCACTTTTTTATTTTTTATCTAGTAACTTTCAAATGTCTTAAGTAGAACTATGACCACGCAAAAATAGAGATTTTTGTGTCTGAGTCATTCCACAACAAAAGTCAGCCAAACCTATGAAACTTGAACACAAAAATATGTACCAATGTCCATTTTTTGATACTTATTAACTTCCCAGAACCAGTAAGTTCAGATGCTGTAGAGGGAAAAGGGTTGGATATGCTACGCTGGTGCCTCAATCTAAATTCATAATTAAATTACTTAAAGTCGCGTGGGAAGTCTATGAGGTAGGCAAGATTAGAACTGAAGTCTTCTGGCTCTTAAAAGTCTGCCAAAGTACAGTGCCTCTTCCCATCTGCTTCTCTTAACTGTCCACACTTGCATGACGGTGCACAAAATTCTTTATTTAGCCTTAGACCAGGATTCTCACCCAGCTTTAAGGCTAAATATATTGCTGCCAGAGTGAAAGGTAACTGGCTGAGAGTTCTCAGTCATCTGGATGACTACAGTGTGAGAAACTCCCTATTATGGTAAACTCTAAGCCTTTTCAAGCCCCTAAACTTTTCTCAAACATAAATAATCACAGATTATTCATCTGAAATACAAATGGAGAAACCATATAACTAAGCATACCTTTTGAACCAATAGGACCAATTTTTCCATGTCGCCCCATGCTGCCTTTCTGTCCTTTGTCCCCCATTTCTCCTGTACATAACAGAAAGATGAAAGACAAAAGGTAGCAATGTAGTCTGATTCATTCAGATTCTAGCGTGCTTGCAGTACCAGTTTTTACAAAGAGCAAAACCATGCTATATCCCTGTTGTGACTTAACCCCAGCCAGCAACTAAGCACTTCACAGCCGCTCACTCACCTCCCTCCTCCCCCAGTGGGATGGGGGAGAGAATCTTGCATTTGAAGACTAATGAAAAACGAAAATTGTTGGAAATCTTACATAGACATATGTACACAGACAAATGCACATGTTCGTACAAAGTCCGACTCAATAAACTCTACGTAGTCTAAACTTGTCAGATTATCATTTCTAAATGATACTTTGGTTCTGGCATTGCTTTAGGGAGGATTCCCTGATTTTTTTTAGGCAGATCTTCTGAGACTTAGGAAATGAGACCTGTCATTTTCGTACGCTCACTATGTAGTGAATGTGGCAATTGGCCTGATGGCCAATAGCTCCTGTGGCCCAAGGAACCTCAGGAAATATTGCATCTCTGTGTACATCGGTGATACCCTTTCCTGGGCTCAACATCTGAGCAAATCAATGCTGTGCCATGAGATTCAGGCCCTCTGTATCACGATTTCAAGGGGAAATGTGGTCTGGCAGAGCTGTACAGCTACGTCATACGAGGTAGGTTTCCCACTCTACCACACAGTATGGAGAGACTACAGGGACGAGAAGCCAAACGCCTTCTGAGGCTCCCAACCTGCAGAAACCAACACAGACTGCTTTAGGAAATACGCATGCATTTTTTCAATGATTGTTGAAAAGATTGTTTCTTTGCTCAAAGCAACATCTGTTATGCACTGTTCGGCTACACAGGAGCAAGGAATCAATAAGACCAGTTAAGAGGAAAATCTACCATAGGGATCTAGCAACCAAACTTGTGCCAATTGTCACAAGTTAGCCTCAGTTGTGAATCTATGATATCTGAAGATATGTTTCCCTCTGTTGTTACTGCAACAGGACACAGTCACCTATTTCCTCTATGTAATTTTAAAAGCTGGGTAATTTTATGACACACTTCATCATTACCTTTAAGTTAGAAGTGTAATCAGTAACCAGTTCCAGAATATAAACTGATCAGCACTGGGCTAAGAGATAACCTCTGTATTACTCCATGAAGTCTCAAGCAACTGTCACCTGATGGCATGAGTCTGGAAGAAATAATTTCCTGAAGCTGAATGTATATGGCTTGTTGGTCTAATTGATTACTGGCAAATCCTACAATCAGTGATTTTCCTTTGTTTCCCACAACGATCAAATTCAGCCACTACTGGACATGGACTCAATTAGGAAATGTTACCAGAAACCAAAAATATTTTTCTCTTATGCTATATATTCCTACTGGAAGAATGGAAGCAATCAGCCAGGCACCTGAAGAACTAAATTTCTGGAATACAGCTTCACTTTCAAAACATATTCACAGCTTACCTTAAAGATGCAATCTATTGGGCTGTGCAGGTTATAAAGGTACCGATTCTGCCACTGGATATGTATCCAATACAGACAGTATGTTGAGAGAGTATTTCCTTAAAAATCTCTAAAGTATCAGCTTGTAATGAGCTTACCAAGTTGCTCTGAAAGTGACCTTTCCTGCTTTGGATATTTATGAATTGGGATTACCGTAACAGATTGTCAGATGTTTGAATACTTTCTCTTGTTAGGCTGCTACACCTGAAATTAAATCATTAGATCTAATGCATAAATAAAATATAATATATAGCATTACTTCACTTCCTTTCTGATAAACGCTGCCCAGAAAATGAACTACTTCTCAGTAAGAGCCAGTAAAAGCTACGTGATCTGCTCAGAAGTGGAAGTGTGTTATCTCAAACAATGAAGACATACATTAAGTCTCCTGTGCTCATTAAAAGAACTGTTTGGATTTGGTTTTCTCTTACAGTGACTAACCCCTGCTTGTACTCCAGGGGCTTGCTTATTCTGCTTCTTCTGCAGAATAAATCACAAGGTTTCAAGAGAGACCCATCTGCCTTGAGGGTTTCAAAAGTTTTAATACCTTTTGTAAAGTCCTTTTTAGTGGCCTTATGATTGCCAAAAATACAGTCTGAAGAATCTTAATGAAATCAGGATGTGAGAGCTGGAAAGAAATGAGGACAATGAAGGAAATTGTCTCCATAGACCAAAAGTAGGAAGTCTAACAGAAAGTTTGAATGAAGAATATGAAGCAAGTCATCTATCATCACTCAGATGAAGGTGGTATACACTGGAACTAATTATAGAACATATAAGGGACTTTGGAAGGAACTGAAGAAAGGGAAACACTGAACGATCTTCTTGACAGCCTTTTCAGGCCCACAAACAAGGTAAGAAATAAAATACCAGAGATGAACAGTGGGCCGCACAACCAGTAACAAAATGAAGCTCTGTGCAACATTATAAATGGGGGTCTTCACACAGCATGGCCAAACTCTTCCGACAGGATTAATTGGAACAGACAAGAAGGTATAAAACTACTCAAAAAAGAAAAAGGTGTCAAAGAGACAAATCCAGCAGAAACACAAATTCACCATGTCACAGCCAAATTGAATCATGTCAAAGGGAAGAGAGCAGTAGTTTACTTCCCAAACTTACGGATTTGGAGACAAATCAGACTGAAATTCTTCATGATCTGACACAGTGGAGGTCACGGACACCTACATAAGAACAAAAGCAGACGCATACCAAACCAAATCAAGGGCCTCTTGACTCTAGTGCCATCTTTGACCGCAAACTGCAGAAGATACTTAGAAAAAGAATGTAAAATACAGACCAAGCTCACAGTGTCTTTCATGCAGCGTACCTCCTTAGTCTTGCAGCAGTCTATTTCTGATGTAAATATTTAGCCTGACTTGAATGAGACCAGTATTTGTGAAGAATATGATGTCATAGTATGGTAATAAACTACATCCAGGACACTTAACCTTTAAAAACTATTGGCAACTGGAAATCAGAAGATTCTGAATACACCAACAGACTACGGTACTGCTTTGCACTGAATCTGAATTGTCCACACCACTGAAGGTTGGTGATTGGCTAGGGAACAGTGGCTACAACAGTTACATCTCATACGAACAACCAGTGGCTAATCCCAGTTGGCATTTTGTGTTGTTGGGAAAAATTTATTTCACCCAGCATTAGCCACCTGAAAGTTAGGGTTTTAGTGTAAGCTATTTATCAAAGCTCCCTTTGCACTCATATTAGACAGGTATCTTAATGACAGAGTAAAATTTTAAAAGCTTTGCACAACAGGGGGAAAAAAGAGGAAACTATTACCAATCCATACTGACTAGAAAACAGAAAGGCTAGAAAATTTGCAAAGGAAACTCAAGACAGTAAGAAAAAATCCAATCTAGGAAGGAAGCAGAGACGTTCAAATTACTTTAGAAACAGCAGAGTCCATTCCTGAATGGGGGAGTTTATATTCAGACAGATGCACACAAAGACAAACATCTGCCCTTACAAAACACATATCTTGCCATAATTACGTTATCAACATCATACCAAGTTTGTCAGACCAGAGGTCCCTCTAGCCGGACACCGATTCCCACAGCAGCAGCGGAAGGTGCCATGCAGGGAGATCACACACCCCCAGCCACTCTCAGCAATCTGTTGCAGATGGAGGTGCTGAATCAGTCCCTCAGCAGCTTTGGTGAGTGCCTCCTAGTACAGGTGTGATGGGATCTCACCATCCTGTAACCTCGACCACATCCTCCTCAGCCTACTCTCTACATATGCAAGAGTCTCAGCTCGGGCAGTGTCTCCTTATGAAGCAGCTCCTCCACCTTCTTCAGGTTTCTGGTGCCTCGCTCTTAACTCCTCACGCCCTTCTTGAAAGACAGAGGCCAGAACCACACTCATTACTGCTCTTATACAGAGCAAAATCAGAGGGGGAAAAAAAAAAAAAAGGGAGCTTCCTGTTTTCTCCTTGGTATCTTTGCTGATGATGGGCAGTGTTTTGTTGGCTTTGGGGCTGCTGCTAATGACCTCAGAGCAGTTTTTGAGTTTGAAGTGACAGTTTTGGTTTTTGGCATCCTGCAAGTAGGGATTAAATTATGCATCCCTAATATCCCCAGGCATTATATTTATTTACACTGAAGCCCATCTGCCATCTTTTTGTCCATTCAGTTTAGGATGGATTTTTGTCAAAATCCTATTGAGTTCAGGTGGAACTGAAAGACAGTTTTGAACCAGATACCCACTTTGTGAATCCACAACTGTCAATGTCAGGACTTTTATATGGAATCCTGCCTGCAGCACTCCTTAGCGAGCAATAAATTCATGTAAAAGTTGACTCAGAAATGTAAAGGATTGATTGATTACATATTAATGAGCAATCAGTAATACTAAAATATAAATTAAGATATTATTACCTCTCTTTAGAATTTGATTATACAAATGACTGAGCACTCTGGCTCCAATCCAGTTAAATTAATGAGTCTTCTCTCCTACTTAAGAGGCTATGCCTGTACTAGTAAACTAAATGCCTGGGACTGTTTCCTGGCAGTGGGAACCAGGTGGCCAAGAATGGTACACTCCACGATATTAAATTGTCTTACTCTTCAAGCCAGGATAATCACTTGCAAGCTGCTCATTGTGTTACCTCCCAAAATGTGCCCAAGTATTCCTTGGGAAAGTGTTAGTTGGCAAAAGCAAAAATCACTACAAAGGTCAAGCCTAGGGAAAGTACGTGATTCTGCTTCACATACCATTATAATTAAATATAAATGAAGTACAATTTATAAAGGCTGAAATTAAAATACTAAAATAATATATTTTCAAATAGTTATGGCTCTAAGAAAAGTAAAATGTCTTTAAAAACATATTTTTAATGTGTTGTTCATTTGTTGATGCATTCCAATAGAAAATGCATCCTATCCTCCTTATTTTGATTGCCATAAGCAGAATCCATGCTAGTCTGAGAATATTCACAGTACTGTATTGTTATTGAAATCTGTGTGGAACTTGTATTCATGGAAGTTAAGGCCTCACAGATTGGATCATGACTCAGTTCAATAATTGAGTTCAACCCCAACATCAGAGTGTGCAGTAGAAAAATCAGTGCAAGTGGAGAAAGTTACATCTGCTAACTTCACACCCCAAAACTTGCACTGCAGTACAAGCTACTTTCATCTGAATCATCCATTGTACTTGATCCAGTGCTCACTCTATGCTTTACTTAAGGCCAACACAGTTTTATATTCTGCTGACATGCTATGCATCATAATTGACCTATACAATTAATTAAAAGCAATGAGGAAAGTAAGTGGAATTTAACCTTAATCAGTGCCCAAAGACATCAGGATGTCTGATGTCACCCTGAAACACCAGACACCCAGAAACAGATTTATTCCAGGTAAGCACCAGAAAGTTTTAATGTTTATCAGTTTCCGAACTACCAAAATCTGAAAATATCATGAGGAAAGGATATAATAAAAAACATTTGCAGCACTTTCTAATCTTGAGGTGCTCATTTCAAGCCAAATCTACCCCAGAAAAACAATTTATTTTTCAAGTTATTTATTCACTGATTGTTATATACCTAAGGAGTTCAAAGCAACTAAGCACATTTTATCAGGATAAACTCACTTGAGAAATGAAACAAAGAAAGAGAAAATAAAACAAAAAAGATTACTGTGATTCTGGTAATGTAAATTAATACCAGATGTAGAAAACTCTTCAAAAATGTTGTAGAAAAATTAATTACAGTTTCTCCCTCATGTAAACTATCACTTACTCAAATAGCAGAAAAATACAGAAAAATGTAGCAGTTTCCATCAGCAGAAGGAGCCAAATAGGAGCCCAACAAGAAAACAATTACCAAGCTTCAATAGAAATACAGGGGGTCAAACACATGTTAACTCAGTGACTGCAGTTTGACAGGCTACTGCACAGAAACAGAGCTTCTGTGATCATTCATCTGTGCTCTCAGAAAGGGGAAAATGCTAAGTGAGGCAACAATTTTATCCATCTTTCATTATCCACTAAGCTATGTGTTATGTACCTGGATCATAGGTCTAAGCTCTACACCAACTGAGATTTTAAAATACTTGGGCAGCACGTTAAAGGACATCAGTGGTGTATGCCCAACAAAACCACAGCAAATAGCATGTTATAAATGGCTATTAGATAATATGTCCAGGAAAAGGCTGCTGCACCAGTTATTTCTGAGAATAACACTGTGAACAAATTATAAACTTTCAAATGATGCTTGGTTCTTATGCTTCCATAAATAAGATGAACAACCAAACATGACAAAGACATCAGTGTGTTGGATATTTCAGTGTCAGTGGCTCACATGATTTTTCCCAAGAATATTTTTATATTATTGTCTCAAAGTTCCAGCTTCTGGCTAACAAACAGGAATACCCTTGGACTGCTGGAAGAGAGTAGTCAGTCAATCACAGCTCAGTCAATCTCATTCAGCTTGAGAGTCTAGAAAAGTATATATGTTGTGGATGCCCCATCCCTGGATGTCTTCAAGGCCAGGCTGGATGAGGCCTTGAGCAACCTGGTCTAGTGCAAGGTGTCCCTGCCCATGGCAGGGGGGGTGGAACTAGATGATCTTTAAGGTCCCTTCCAACCCAAACCATTCCATGACTCTATGATTCTATAATATATGCATGAGCTTAACTTCAGGTTTGGGCACTACACACTGTCTGTGAAGGTTAACCAGAGACTGAAAGGCCAAGAGACCGAAAGGTTTTTCTAGGTCAAGGCTGGATATCCTTCTTTATCCTTTCCATATAGTAGAAATTACATCTGTGAAGTCTCTTTGCTTATCCACTCTAACACTCAGAAAATATATTGGATATAGGACCATGATGAAATCTGGCTCGATATAGTCCAAACTGTTTTTAAGGTAACTATTTTTCTTTGAAGAAGCATTTGTGGAAAGGAGTTGATGATGACAAATATCTATAAGATGTACAGCATTAATGGAAAGAGTTAATTAGAATTCATTTTAAACAGGATCTTGTTTGTAGAAACTTTTTGCCATGCTATGATAAAGTTGTTCCAAGAACATACATGTGTCAAGTGAAATCTGGATGCACAAATGAAAGCAGAAAAAATATGTTGCTACAGAAGCAGTAAGAAATCTTGCCTGTGTTTAAAGCACTGCCTGGAAAAATACATAGTGTCCATTAATATTCAGTTTTCTTTCATCTCTTTTCTGTTTCAAGTATGTTTTCTTGCACTTAATTTTCACTTCTTTTAGTCTCATCAGAATTTTGGACTTTTGGAGGTATGGAAAACTGGAAAAGCATCATTATTATTAGAGTTAATCAAGAGAATGATTTTCCAAATAAATGCAATTTTGCAGCGTAAAACACATAAATTAAATCTTACATCATGGATTGGCCCGTCTGAGAAAGAGTACTTCCACTTCTCAGATGTTCCAAAAAATTTTGAATTGATGTGACAAAATGCCAAGCTAGAGAATCACGCAAGACAGCGTGATAGGAAGGGCCCTCCAACTCCCTGCGAGAAAGCGGTACGACCGGGTGCCCACCTCAAACACTTGTACAAAAATGAACTCAGAGCCTGAGAAACACACAGGAGGAACAGAGAGTCCCTTAATGACACCAGTCACCCAGGTATGATGGGACAGCCAGAACAACAGGAGTGCTGGAGCAGACGGGTATTGGCTCTTAGGAAGGACAGGCAGGGAAGACAAGACGAGGGTTGTGCTCTGCACAGTGGGCACCTTGAATGCACGGAGCTTTGGTTCCTAACAGGTGACTGGTCTGCTGAAAGCACGTAAGTCAGATTTAGAAGGGAGGCCAGCAAGGGGAACGTCATGGGGGGCATTCATTACAGACTGTCTTGTCAAGAAGTAGGACTGGATGTGAAGAGTTCTTTGAACATCTGTAAGAAGCTCCATAATTGGAGACTAGCTACTGCAGCATCTTCCAGGAGAGCAGCACCATAAGGAGCAATCAATCCAGAAAGTGCATCAGGAAAAACTACCTAATGCAGGTACTGGATTTCCAGCTGGAGATGGTAATCTCTGAGACCTGTCATTCACATACACTCTGGTTGTGGATATGACAGTCAACAGAAGACTTGGTTGTGGTGACCATGTCTGCCTTCATGAGATGACAGCTTTCAAGATTCTGAGGGAAGCGAGGAAGGCAAGCAGTGGGATAAAAGCTCTGGACTTCTGGAATTTAGCTTGTTCTGGGAACTCATAGGCAGGATCCTACTGGAGGCTGCTATGAAGTGCAAAATGGCCCAAAAATTGATTCTCCATCTGAAGGAACAATCAGAGCATAAGAACTATCCATTGTGCAGGGAAACGAGCAGATAGGGCAGAAGGCCGGCTTGGGAACTGCTGACTGAAACCAAATGAGGAAAGGGAGTATGCAGGAGGTGGATACCGGGATAGGCTACCAAAGGGTCATACAGAAGTTTTCCCCATGCATGCAGGGATGAAGTGAGGAAGGCCAAAGTTCAGCTAGAGTTGAACTCAGCAATGCATATGAAGGACAACATGAAAGACAGTACAGGTAAGGCAGCAGCAAAAAAGAGACCAAGTGTAACATGGGCATCCTGCTCAGGGGGAGGGCAACCCAGTGATAAGGACACAGGAAAACCTAAGGCACCCAGTGCTTTCTTTGCCTTGGTCTCTACTAGCAAGGTCTGCTCTCTGACCTCCCAGTTCTTCATGTCTGGCAGCAAAGTTCTGGGGAGGAAATGCTACTCATGGTAGAGGACGATTGAGTTAGGGACTACTACACCTGGATGTACAGAGCATCCATGGCACTGGCCAGAAGGTATTCAAGGGTGCTGAGAGGGCTAGCTGATGCTGTTGCAAGGCTGCCAAAGTCTCATCAGTGGCTGATAATCAGTGTCATTCCTCAGGAATCAGTCCATTAATGACAAGGACAAAGAAGTGGAAGGATCCTCTGTGAGCCTACAAGAAACCCCATGGTGGCAGGAGTCGTCGGTGTGCTGAAGGGCAGCGCTGCCAGTCAGAAGGAGCTCGACAAGCTGCAGGAACATGTTGACAGGAATATCATGAGTTCAGCCAGACGCGAAGTTCCTCACCTGTGATGTACTGATGAAGGCTGGTCGATGGCTGGTTAAAAAACCTTTGCAAAAAAGGACACAGAGATTTATGGGCTCTCATACAAGAGAAGCAAACTGGATTCCAGCTGAGGAAGATGGTTTTATTTAGCCTGGAGTAGAGAAAGGAACGGAGGGGTCTAATTGCAATCTTCCACTACCTACACATAGCTTGTAGAGAAGATGCAACCTTCTCTTCTCAGAGAGACATAGAAAAAGGACAAGAGGCAACAATCATAAGTTACAAGTAAAAATTTCAGTTGGTCCTGAGGAAAAGGTCTTTCACAATAACACTGCTGAACAGACCAATCAAAAATGATGCAGAATCTCCATCCTTGGAGATTTTAAAAAGTCTTCTGGACAAGACCCTGAGCGACCTGATCTAAATTTGAAGTCTGCCCTGTTTTAAGTGCGAGATTAGACTAGATGAGCTCTTTTAACCTATATTATTCTGTGGTACTTCAACTTCTCTTCATGCTGCATTACCCTGCAAAAGTTGAAATTTTAGTTTTCCATATTTTTTTTATAAGAGTTGTCCTTGAAGGGTACATCTCCATAAGGGAAATACACTGACTGAACACACACCCCTCACGGGAGTTATAAATTTTTCAATGTATTGTAGGGGGAAGAGCTCTAGCTACGGATTTTGGTCCCAGGGAAAACTGCAGGTATCAGACTCCCTTAATTGCCCACAAGAACTACATAACAGATCGTGCATGATCATAAGGAAGTAGAAATTACTACTGCGATTGCTTTGAAAGGAAGCTTGTAAATTCAGTTCAGTAAACACTAACTCCATCATCCTGATGACAGGAATGTCAAATGTTTAATTCCAATATTGAAATAGAAGGTTTTGACTAATCCTAATGTGAATTTTTCAGAATGTGCATCTCCTGGAAAACTTACGAAGGTCAAATATCCTCCTTGCTTCAAGAGAAAAATAAATGTGAAAAGACAGAATTTCCTCTAAGACAGAAATGCCAGGATTCTCTCAGGTGTATAACGGAATAATATTGAGTACTATTCCTCTCAAGAGATCCAAATATTTTTGAACTACAATGCAAACAGCATTACCACCATTTTTCCATAAATATTACTGCACTGTGTTCCAAAAAATGTGGACTCATTCATGGCCATCTCTGTCTGTTATGGCTTGCTGCCTTCCCTCAATGGTTTTAATTAAGGTATTGTAGGTGTTCACATTTACAAACAAAAGGAAACAAAAAAGTGGGCCTCATGATTTTTTCCCTCTGATCTAATATGAGGTTTTCATTTTCAGAAGCCAGATTATGAAAGACATTATGATGCCTTGTTCCACAGAGACCTTTCAAAAAAAAAATTAGTTTGGGTTATTTTTTTCCCAAAATGAATCTTTTACACCAGAAAACAATAGTTACTCTACAAATGTGTAAATACAGTCGTACTGTTTTGGGCTACGATAGAGTTAATTTTCTTCAAAGTAGCTGGTAGGGTGCTATATTTTGGATTTGTGACCAAAGCAGTGTTGATAACACAGTGATGTTTTAGTTATTGCTGAGCAGTGCTTACACAGAGTCATAGAATCACTGAATGGTTTGGGTTGGAAGGGACCTTAAAGATCATCCAGTTCCAACCCCCCTGCCATGGGCAGGGACACCTTCCACTAGACCAGGTTGCTCAAAGCCTCATCCAGCCTGGCCTTGAACACTTCCAGGGATGGGGCATCCACAGCTTCTCTGGGCAACCTGTTCCAGTGCTTCACCACCCTCTCCGTGAAGAATTTTTTCCTGATCTCCAGTCTAAACCTCCCTGCTTTCAGTTTAAACCCATTACCCCTTGTCCTGTCACTACAGACCCTTGTAAAAAGTCCCCTCCAGCTTCCTTGTAGGCCCCTTCAGGGACTGGAAGGCTGCAATAAGGTCTCCCCAGAGCCTTCTCCCTGGAGCCAAGGCCTTTTCTTCTTCTCACATGACCCCAGGAGCGAGTAGCTGGGGGTGCACAAGAACTGGGGAGGGGACACAGCTGGGACAGCTGATCCCAACTGACCAAGGGATACTCCATTCCATATGATGTCATGCTCAGCATGTAGAGCTGAGGGAAGAAAAAAAGAAGAGGAGGTACTTTGCTGGAGGCTAGGTGCCCACCAAAGCTGCTCTATCACACCCCCTCCTCAGCCAGACAGGGAAAGAAAACACAATTAAAATCTTGCAGCTCAAGATAAGAACAGGAAGAGAACATTCAGCAATAATTATCACGAGTAAAAGAGACTCAGCTTGGGGAAAAAAATAATTTAGTTCATCACTAATAAAATCAGAGTAAAGAAGAACTAAAACGAAACCTTAAAACACCTTCCACCCACCCTTCCTTCTTCCCAGGCTCAGCTTTGCTCCCAATTTCTTGTACCTCTTCCCTCTCAGCAGCACAGGAGGACAGGGAATGGGGGTTGTGGTCAGTCCATCACACTCTGTCCCTATCTCTCCTTCCTCCTCAGGGGAGGATCCTCACACTCTGCCCCTGCTCCAGCCTGAGGTCCCTCCTACAGGAAACAGTCTTCCACCAAGTTCTCCAACCTGTGTCCTTCCATAGGTTGCAGTTCTTCACCAACTGCTCCAGCATGGGTCCCTCCCACGGGGTGCAGCCCTTCAGGATCCCCCTGCTCCACCCTGGGTCCACTGGGGTGACAAGGTCTGCCAGCAAACCTGCTCCAGCCTGGGCTGCCCATGGGGTCACAGCCTCCTTTGGGCATCCCCCTGCTCCAGTGTGGGGTCCTCCCTGGGTTGAACACTTCCAGGGATGGGGCATCCACAGCTTCTCTGGGCAACCTGTTCCAGTGCTTCACCACCCTCTCCGTGAAGAATTTTTTCCTGATCTCCAGTCTAAACCTCCCTGCTTTCAGTTTAAACCCATTACCCCTTGTCCTGTCACTACAGACCCTTGTAAAAAGTCCCCTCCAGCTTCCTTGTAGGCCCCTTCAGGGACTGGAAGGCTGCAATAAGGTCTCCCCAGAGCCTTCTCCCTGGAGCCAAGGCCTTTTCTTCTTCTCACATGACCCCAGGAGCGAGTAGCTGGGGGTGCACAAGAACTGGGGAGGGGACACAGCTGGGACAGCTGATCCCAACTGACCAAGGGATACTCCATTCCATATGATGTCATGCTCAGCATGTAGAGCTGAGGGAAGAAAAAAGAAGAGGAGGTACTTTGCTGGAGGCTAGGTGCCCACCAAAGCTGCTCTATCACACCCCCTCCTCAGCCAGACAGGGAAAGAAAACACAATTAAAATCTTGCAGCTCAAGATAAGAACAGGAAGAGAACATTCAGCAATAATTATCACGAGTAAAAGAGACTCAGCTTGGGGAAAAAAATAATTTAGTTCATCACTAATAAAATCAGAGTAAAGAAGAACTAAAACGAAACCTTAAAACACCTTCCACCCACCCTTCCTTCTTCCCAGGCTCAGCTTTGCTCCCAATTTCTTGTACCTCTTCCCTCTCAGCAGCACAGGAGGACAGGGAATGGGGGTTGTGGTCAGTCCATCACACTCTGTCCCTATCTCTCCTTCCTCCTCAGGGGAGGATCCTCACACTCTGCCCCTGCTCCAGCCTGAGGTCCCTCCTACAGGAAACAGTCTTCCACCAAGTTCTCCAACCTGTGTCCTTCCATAGGTTGCAGTTCTTCACCAACTGCTCCAGCATGGGTCCCTCCCACGGGGTGCAGCCCTTCAGGATCCCCCTGCTCCACCCTGGGTCCACTGGGGTGACAAGGTCTGCCAGCAAACCTGCTCCAGCCTGGGCTGCCCATGGGGTCACAGCCTCCTTTGGGCATCCCCCTGCTCCAGTGTGGGGTCCTCCCTGGGTTGCAGGTGGGTATCTGCTCCCCTGTGACCCTCCATCGTTGCAGGGCACAGCCAGCCTCACCATGGTCTGCACCATGGGCTGCCGGGAACTCTCTGCTCCAGCACCTGGAGCACCTCCTTCCCTTCCTTCTCCACTGACCTGGGTGTCTGCGGGGTTGTTGCTCTCACATCTCACGCTCTCTCTCTGCTGCAAAATTTGGTCTCTTCAGATCTTTTTCCCCTTCTTAAAGACGTTCTCCCAGAGGTGCTACCAGCATCACTGATGGCGGCATCCTTGGCCAGCCATGGGTCCATCTTAGAGCCGGCTGGCATTGGCTCTAGCTATAGAGGAAGCTTCCAGCAGCTTCTCACAGAAGCCATCCCTGTGCCCCCCCAACTACCAAAACCTTGCCCCGTAAACCCAATACACGGAGTGATGGCATTTGTCTTCCCAAGTAACCATTACATATGATGGAGCCCTGCTTTCCTGGAGATGGCTGAACACCTGCCTGCCCATGGGAAGAGGTGAATGAATTCCTTGTTTTGCTCTACTTACATGTGTGGGTTTACTTTAACTATTAAACTGTTTTTATCTCAATCCACAATTTTTCTCACTTTTACTCTTCCAATTCTCTCCCCCATCCCACTGCAGGGGAATGAGCGAGCGGCTCAGTGGAGTTGAGCTGCCTACCAGGGTTAATACACAACAAGAGGACACGACAATGCCCAAGGGTGATTTAGTCACCTAGCAAAAGGAGAGTGGATCCCCATCATCATCACCCTCCAAGAAAAGGCAGCATTTGGTCATGAATGACTTTCCAAACATCTTCTTTAAGAAAGTTACCTTTTTCTCCTGGAGGCCCAACTCTGCCCGGACGACCTGGAGCACCTTTCTCCCCCTTTTCTCCAGCCTCCCCTGTTGATACAAAAGGAAACCAAAAAAAAAAATCATTATATTAAACCAGGCCTATTTTCTGTTGGTGGCAGTGACAAGAGTGCCACTCTCCACAATGAAAATAAAAACCCACTATAACAAGAGGGAGGGGGAAATAAAAGCAGATGCAATCTCACTCAATGCATGGAGAACGCAACTGGCGTAGACACTGACAAAACCAAAGCCAGGACATGACTGAAGTCTCATAGAATGGGTCTAGTTTTGTGGATGTTACTCATATTATCAACCTCCAAAAAGCCCAACAGCACAATTCACTTAAGTAGAAGCTTCAGAATTAGGCCCCAACTTAGCACATAAACTTCTGAGTCTGTGTTCCCCAAAATCTTCCTGAGTATCCACTAAGGACATGCTTAAGTCTCAGGTGAAAATGGCTTAAATATAATCTCAAAGTAAAAAAAAATTACCTATTTATGTCATTTTTGCCATTTACAGAGTAAGGATGAATCAGTCTACATACATCATTTAGAGGAACATTTTTAAGCATGAGAGAGTATCTTTCTAATCCATATCCTTAGTTATATACCATGCCTTTTAATCTCTGTGGAACAAACCACTGTGCATTGTACTTACATGCACGTGGCTCATGGCACATTACTATATTCAGCATATTTAAATAGCAGTTTCTGTAAATGTTTGCCTCCCTGCTGCCTTTCATGGGAAATCTGGGGATGTTTAGCTTGTTTGACCCTCTAGTATTGTACTACTGTTGTAGTTTGCCATTGGCATAAAATTAAAATCTCTTAAATAGAAGTTTAAAGAATGTTTTACATAGCCACCTTTACAGAAAATATTTATAGGAAGGAGAAGTTCTATGGCTTCCATAGAAAAGAAAATGCCAGGATCTAAATGGCAGAGCCAGCACAACACACCTGATGCCCCAACACTGTATTTCTACAGAGGAGAGTGAGCATTAGCTGCTCTCCAGGAAGCCGAAAGGAGCATCCCAGCAGGGAAGTCAACGGTTACCACACACCCCTCGAGCTCCACGGTCTGGCACAGCTGGCAGCTGTGGTTCAGAAAGGGACCATAGAGATTACACGTGAAAACATGGCACGTCTCAAACATGCAGCCTCCGGCTCTCTCCCTCTGTCCTCGTAGACATCGGTGGCTCTGAGCTGAACTTGGCCCTCCATCCGTTATATTTTCCTTCTTCAGGCTGCCAGCAGGCTCCAGAACATCTTCCCTGCCTTCAGACATGCAAAAATCGGCCATTCTCTGACCTTAATGAGGACAAACTTCACATAATCCCCAGTGAATAATATTGTTAGTATGAAACAGGCTATTATTTGGCACATTTGGGAATGTCACTTTTTTCACTATCAGGTAACCAATAGGCTTTGTATGATTGCCTTTCCCCCTTCAGGGCTGGTTATGAGTTCTTTTCTTCCCAAAGATAAATCCTGACAATGACTTTTCCTTGCTCTCTGGAGGCTGAGAGCAGGCTATTACAGCCTATTGCTTTACACGGTCTTCAGAGTGAAAGCTGTGCATTAGGGATCAATAAAATAGATCACTTTTGCTCCAGGCCATTACACTTGTCTGCATTTATTCCTATAATAAGATGACACTGCATTCCTTAGTGTGGGTGTTTTAAGAAACTTTCCCTGGGAGGAGATTACACCATGACAGGCCTAGCTACAGACCACTCTGCATTTTATCTTTTTTATATCAGCCTTTTTAAGCAGACCTCGGCCACGAGGGACTGATCAGTGGTCCAGTTCAGCTGCGAAGTCCCTATTTTTGCAGCATGTACCCTGAGCACTGTGCAAGCTGAGGAAGCAAAGCCTGTGCAGGTGTCATGGCCTACAAAACAGTTTTCTGTCAAGGAATTTCAATAAATTTAATTAATCACCAAGTAACACTAACTTTCAACTTTTGGTTCCTGAATTAGGAAAAAAAACCAAAACAAATTAACTTAGAAAAAGGCACCTCTACACCCCCGCTTCTTGTCTCCAGCTCCTCTGACACACATAACACCCAGTCCCTTTGGAGCAGGAGGCTGGGATCAGTGCATTGTCCCTAGCCAGTTGCTCCAGCATGACCTCCTCCAGCAGTCAGAGTCCCTTTGCAGCCATACCTCCTGCTCAGTTTCCTCTCCATCCCTTCCCGGACGGCTGTTTGCTCCAGCCCTACTACACGAAGAGTACCTTCTTCCACAGCGCAATGCAGCTTTCACCCAGAGACGGGGCGAGATGTGCCCACCAGTGCTCCACAGGGTTGTGATGACCCACACACCCAAACAAAATTTATCCCTGGAACCAAACCGGTTGGCAGCAGGATCACAGGTATTAGGCACAACTCTGACACTACTACAAGCTGCTTCTCCCATCATGTCTGAGAGAGAACTTTCACAAATCAGATGATACATCTTACCATTGCTGTTGATTTGCCTCCTTTTGTAAATTCTTTGGGACAGGATTTGTCTCTGATTATGTTTGCATCCTGCCTACCCTGAGCTGTACCACCTACCATAATGAAAATAGCACACCAAATATTGACTATGCGAGCTGCAAAGCGTTCCTTGCCTGGTGATAATTTTCTGCTATTACTCATATCCCCTGTGTGAGTAGATGCATCAAGTGTGGGTGTGAAAAAATTGGTTTTATTTTATTTATATAGCATCAACTTTTCTATATATTGTATGCCATTGAGACTATTAAGACCATTTCTGCTTTAGATTCTAGAAGGGAGACAAAACAAGGTGGCAAATGGAGAATTTAAGCTTTGAAGGATGTTATTTTTTTCTCCACAACAGTAGTAACTTCAGTCTCATGTGCCTATCAGAAGCAACTGGACTTCAGGAAGAATATGAGTGAGGAACACAGCGAGGCTTCACCATCCATCCCTTCAAACACAACACACTTTTTCCATTATTAATATTGTCGGCTTTCTAAAACACGGATCAGTCTGCTTTCTAGATTCTCAAAGCCACAGTAGTTTTCCCTTCTGCATTTCATCTCACTCCTTTATACTGTTCAGGTTCGAAAAAAAAACAACAATCAGTCCCCAGGACCTAAGCTGCTGACCTTAAACTCATTTGTGCCTTTTTCTATTCTTGGTGTCTTTACTGGCTTTCTTCATCTTCCATTTCCACCTCCATTCTCATTTCATCCCCCTTCCGATTCCCCCTTTTATTCGGTGGGGTCCTAATTGGTTGTGTCATTTTCTTTTTTTTTTTTTTTGGTTTCCAGTCTCTCCACTCAGTCTCATTCTTTGTGCCCTTCTTTTCTTTTTTCCCTTTATGTCTTCCTGTTCTCCTAAAATGTCTCCATTATGCTCCCCCACTTCTGAGTACTTTTCCCCGGTGTCTTTCTCCTTCACCACTGATTTGGGCTCTACTTTCTGCACCACCTCTTAGGCTTAACCCTCTCCTATATTATTTTCCTTTCACACATCCCATGGTCTCCCTCATTTCTTCCACTCCCTCCCTGTACCTGTTTTTCCCAAATCCCAAGCAGCCCAGCAGGGAAGATGGGGCAGATCTAAAAGCTGCAGTGAGCAAATCCCACTGCGTGGGAGCTGAAATTTGGGCACGCAGCCACATATATGCTCAGTTTAAAGGAAGCCTTGGCCACCAAAATGGGTTGGAGATGTGCCAGTGAGGGACAGCAGTGTCTCATTACCAATTCTCTGAGCCCAGCCCTGTGACAGCATAGCTGGAGCATTGATAGCTTTTTAGGGATTTCACATTAACTAGGGCTCTATCAGGCCATTTTGTGCTTCACTGAATTTGTACATCAATCTCTCTCACTTTCCAAGGCTTACATCTCATGAAGCAGAGTGAAATCATTAACACATGATGGCTTTCAGACCTCTTTGTTGTTTCCTGGCACAGAATTGCCTTCTGACAAAAGGCCAAGGTCCTGCACTCTTTATAGATTTTTAAAAAACTCTGCTGCATATAATAATAATAATAGTAATAATAATAATGGTCCTTTCATTTAAATGGTAATCACAGATATTAATTTTGACTGATTACACAAATAAGGAAACTAAGGCAGAGAAGTTGGAAAACTTGTCAAAGCCCGTCAACTTCTTTAAAATGAAAAATCATTTCAAAGCTTCGGTCCCCAGTGCTGTGGGGTCTGACCCTTTGACTGATCTGCGCAACTTCAGACAACATCTATTTAACTTTATTGTGTTCTTCATGAGTCACATCAACAGCACTATCGTATGCCTGTTTCACGGCAAATATATCTAACAAATGAAGCAACTTTAGTTAAGGATTAGTCAAACCTCAGAAGACCTGGATATAGTGTTCTTTCTAACTAGAACATCTGCAGAAGGTGTAAATATTATTAAGACTTCAAAGGCCATTTAGTGATGTAAAATAAAGATTTTGGTTCAGTTCAAGCATCCAAAGCTGCATCTATAATAATAACAAACAAAACGGGAGAGCTTTTTTGGTCCTGAAGCCAATTGGCTAAGCACAACACACATCCCTACAGCCCAATTCTCTCACTTCCAGCACAGGGAAGCCACATCCAAACCAGGCAATCTCTGGAGAGGACAGTTTGCAACACAGCCAAGCTGTGCTCACAATTTCAGTGTATGAACAATTGCAGGACAGAACTGAGCCTGGCCCTCACCGATCAACTGACCAGCACAGCCAGTGCCTGCAGTCCATACTATGGTCCCCAGGCAACTGGGTAAAGCCCACGATTGTGCTAGACAGCGCTAGTGGCATCAATATTGTCAGGTGAGTCTTGTGATACTGCAATGCATAAGTACCAGAAAAGCAAGAAAGTTAGTTGTGCAGTTCTTAAACAATGCATTTTTTTGATCGTTAATGATAAACAGGGGCTTTTCATGGTTTTTCATCCATAGTTAACAGGTATTTCCCCATGCTCACAGGTGTTACACTCCAGTAGAAATACCATAGCCTCCATAATGGTAATTACTGTTACTGACTAAAAAGGGCTAGGATTTCACACCATAATGGATGTTGTTGCTTTAAAATGCTAATTCTTCCCAAGTGATGATTTCCTATCTAAAGTACTTTAATACATTTTTTCTTACAAAAAGATCAATAATTTGTTATGCCATCTTTTTGGGACAATAGTTTGGGGGCATATTTCATGAAAATGTTGCTTCTGTCGACAGAAATTACAGAAATGCCAAAAGTCTAACCCATTTTATTTCTTCTAAAAGGCACCCGAGCATTTAAAAATCAAGGGAAGACAAGCAGAAGACTAAAAAAACAAAACACCACAAAATACTTCCCATTAGTACATCGCAAGATGGCAATGAATACCTCTCCAGATATAAAGTAAGGCCAGATTTTACAGTCTTTGGGTATGCGTGCCATTCATGAGTATAAACACAGAGAAAGCAACCAAGGCAGCATATCAGAGTAACAAGCACTACTGATCAGGAGTAAGTCTGGGAAACTTCAGCATGCATTCTCTGAACCATGTACATTTTAACATACTAAGTTCATTTTACGAACCTTAAAACGTTTTTAAGGAGATTACAAGCTGAACAAATAAAAGGACAACTGAAAGGCACCTTCTTTGTCTCTGCTACAAACAGTGGTGCAAATGAGCCTGTTAGAAAGAAAAGATTAGTATTTGAATGATGGAGTAGACTTCCACGTTACCTTTGAGGCCTGGAACAAGAATTTGAACAGAGCAGGACTCCTCTGCAATATGTTGAGGATATCCAGACCTTAGCAGTGACAGGAAGGCAAGGCTAATTAGAGTCACCAAGAAAACCAGATCTCTCTTCATAATGAGCACTTACAGGTCACTGACTCCTAAACAAAAGAATGAATAAACAGTTATAAGAATTCCAAAAACTTTCAACAGTTTCTGAACACATGCAGCATTCTACTACAAATACAATATACTTTTGCATGCCATAACCCACACAGCGTGAGAAGGGCGTGTACAGGTCCTCCGAGCAGGTTGTATGTTCCACATAACACGAAACATGCAGCAGCGCACTCAACGGTTTGTTTTGGTGTTACGACTGGGTAGATAAAGCTCAGAATCAATGTAGTTAAGAAGTAGGAGATTAAGAAATGCTAATAATAGGCAATTCTGCATTCATGATTTCTCACTGGAGGCAGGGCTCTGGAAAGGTCAAAGGAGAAAATACAGTACACGAGCTTGCACTGAAAGAATTTACTGCTAAGCTGCCACTTAGAAAGAGTGCACACTGCTCTAAAGAGGTAATTCAGTAGACAATAAGACCAACCGAAAGGCCTGAAATTTCACTTGCCTCCTACCTGAGCAGTGAAATTGCACCCAGCAAATTGTCTGATACAATAGCCCTCTCGTAACTCGTTGAGGGTGGAAGGGAGATAATATTTCACTATATCATGCAATGAAGTTACATCAGAGCCTTCAATAAATCCTGAAAAGATTCACCTCTGAAACTACCCTTGTCTAAGCCTACAAGTTAAATGGCTTGCCTGATATTAGGCTATGAAGAGATCTCTCAAAACAACAGTAGAGAAATGGAGTTTGTGTGAAAGGACCATCAAAAGTAGATATTTAGGGGGTCTGTAGAAATACCCTTTGACAAACTGTTATTTATGTACTTCTGAAATGTTTTACCAGTCCTTTTTTCGACCAAGCCTCTGTATTACACAAACAAGCTGGAAGTCGTATCAGGGTTTCAAGAGAAAGCACTTGTATATCATCTTTTATAGCCACAATACAGACATGTACATTTTACACCTAGAACAAGAAGATTGGGGCTTTATTACTCCCTGATTCCCTTCAAAAAATAAGCCAAGTAAGATTAGGCACAGGTGTGGGGCCAGTACATGAGTCTGTGTGTCTCAACATGCTGGGAGTCTAGGGGGGTGGACCTTTGGGATGGCCTGAAGGTGTAACTGCTCTTCAGCAGGGACAGAATAACGAGATTCAGAGTGAGAATGAGCTGCTGAAACAAGTACCAAAACTTTACGGACAGAGCAAGGGAAAGGCAGACCGTCCTCCACATGCAGCAAAATTTTGCTTACACTATTAAAAAGCCTTGCCCTAATTTTGAGTTCCATCATCAACTCTGATATGTTTAATAGATGTCTTAGCAGCAAGACTAAGTAGATGACGTTGGAGAAATAAATTATCACTCTGAATTGCTGTCCAGTTTGTGCTTCCATTATTGACCTCTAGGAGATAAATGAGTAGACTGCAGCAGGGAGGCTGGACGGGAGCAGATTTTGCCTCCCTCCTCATGTGGGGAGGGCACAGCATGAGCTAGAGGAGGGGATGCTCTGCCTCACAACGCCCTTACTACACTATCTGATGCCACATCCACACTGCAGGCCAGGGCTGCTCCACAACACACCCCCAGTTCTCACTGATCATCCAGATCCAGGTCACAGACTGGTGTATGCTGTGAGACTATTCTGACCAAAATCTCTTCCCCAGCTTTCCTTCCAAACAAGAGAGAGGTGTAGCAGAAAGACCATACATGAAAAAAAAGGGGGATCTATGCTTGGACCTGGGAAGAGGTCCTAGGTCAAGGGGTCTTGATACAGTTGTAGACCAATGGGCTTCAGTGGGGCAGGAAACCCTAGGGAAAAATCATCGGTGCTGGGCAATCCTCCCACGGAGCAAGGAAGGAACAGGGACTACCTGGAGATTTTCACAGCCACAACATGCCACGCTCCTCAAACAGGACAGGCATGAACTACTTCACAGACAAGCTTTGCCAACCAGAAAGAAGACCCAAGAGATGTGGACCAAAAAAAAGGAAGTTTCCACTAAGATGTAATATAACAATTTTATTTTCAAGGCCTCTTGAAAATTTTTCCTATTTCCCATTACTTTTTAGTCTAGCAGATGACAGTATAGACAATCTTACTAGAGATGCATTTTGTAGACTCAGCAACACTCCTCTCAGACTACTAAGCACTAATGTCATCTACAAAATCTCTCATAGCATAGGGTGCAGGTTCTGGAAAGACAACACTCGCTCGTATACAAATGCTTACAGTATTTTTCCCCCCTTCCTTTCAAGAGTGCTCAATTCCCAAAATTTTGCTCATGCTACCACAACTAAGACGAAAGGCCGCTGGCCATGTTGCAGCTATTTTCAAAGGTTATACAAACTATTTGACCACAGTCTCGATTTAATTTTGAAGTATGAGATCTCTGTGATAGCACTCTTCTGCTCACATGCATACCAAATTACTTCACATCCATTAAGCCTGAATCTGGCCACATGTCCCCAAAAGGAGAGTGCACACCTAGGGTACAAGGCACTGCGTCTTGGTATATTGTGGCCTAGAGGACCTCACAGTATTCATGGTGGATGGTCCTGCCTGCTTTTGCCAAGCCCATGATTCACAATAGCCAGCAAGCAAAAGAGGAAGAAACAAAATCTAGCCAAGAGGAAAGGTTGAGGAGAAGCGTGTTTCTCCAGATCTTCCCTTCAAAGGGTTCTAGGGCCAGACTTGGCACTTGCATAGTCACTGCTAGTAGACTGGAAAGTGAGGGGGTCCGTGGCAAGAACAGGCTTTGCAATGCCAAGTTAGGGACCAACATTCCCTATGTGGGAAAGCAGAGAGTTGTCCTTACCTTAGCCAGCCAGGAGGACGTGACAGATGCTCATACCTGGAAGTCTCTTCCAGACACCTGAACGTAGGTGTTTAACCCTCAGCAACAGCCACCTTGGCGTGACAGGGAGTGGGACTATCCTGGGTGACGACCACACCGATGCTGTGGGCTGAGCAAGCAGAGGACATGGGTCCTGCCTGCCTTAGCCTGCAGCTCCCACCCCACAGCCCAGGAGACCACCTGGACACCAGCCTGCAGGACATCCTAGGCAGGGTGTCCCAGCTTTTCTTTGTAGCAGGGGCATTTCAGGGTCCAGAATAGGATCAGGCAAAGAGGCTTTTAAAGACAAGTGGTTCAAATATGCAGCTGAAAGCCCGGAAATTAGGCAGTTTCAGCATAAGCATCCAGCAGGCTGGTGATAAGGATTCCCGACAGGCAAGTCGGAGAGAAATTAAATGGCCTGAGACAGAAGAAGGAATTGAAATTACGGGGGTGCTACAGTCTCTTCATTAGTGAATAGAAAGGCAGCATCATGTCTTCTGCTTGCATTTTATGAGGTTTTAGATGTATCCAGACTACAATTGAAAGATCAAAGCCTCCAGGTACGTTAAATATTAATCTGCCTTTGCCAACTCCTACACAGCTCAGAGATGAGACAGGCATCGAGCAGCACAGAACTGTCAGAGCTGCTTGGCGGTGCGGCTCAGCAGCCAGATATGATGGATTTTCTGGGGAAAACAAACGAAGCTCCAATGAAGTTTTGTCACATTCCCCACTGCCCACTGCTGCTCCAGGGCTTACAAGCCTCAGAGATACAGCAGATACACCTCACCCTACCTCGTGATAGCTCGACCGGCAGACAAAACAGACTCGTTCTAGAAAACGGAGCTTCTTAGTGTCAGGTCACAACATCTGGACCCACAAGAATACTAGAGAAATTACCTTGGTCCAAGAAAAGCCACTAACAGAGGAAATCTCTGAAGAGGTTGCAGATTAAATACTTTATAGAGTCTGCAGCTGCAGTAAAGGGACACATTAGCAGTAGGAATCAAATCAAAAGCACTTTGGATATTACTTTCTCCACCTTTTCCTGCTTTAAAAGGAAACCTCTTCTGCAGCTGAAATTGCCTTACACGATTGAAATAAGAGTTTGATCTGCAGGTATGTACCACAGCAGCACCTTTCATTTTAAAATCCTGGAAAATTCCTTGCCTTTCTGACCTACCTTCAAGTCCTTTCAGACCCAGATTCATAAAGACATTTAGAAAAATAAATCCCACTGAAATTGGTCCTCAGAAAAAGGTGGTGGCCTGTGTTTTTTTTTTTCAAACACTACCTAAGCCCTGGTATTTGGAATATCTTCAGCGATGGTAAACTAATGTCAGAGAGAAACCCAGAGATGTTCAGCGCTTGTAAAAGTATGAATATTTTCTCACTGTCTACACAGGGGTCAGGAGCCAAATTTGCAGCACTTACAATGGTGGTCATTATATTATTGAAAGCTGAAAGTTTGGGGAAAAAAAGAAGTGAAAGGAGGAGAAAGACGCAGCATTTACATGGCCTTTCCTTAAAAAAAAAAAAAAGGCTTTATTCCATTAGGACTAGAAACATACCAATGCAACCAGCCCAATAATTTCAAAACAACTTTTGAGACCTGTCAGCTCTAGGGAATCGGCCTCAGTTGCCAAGAGAAAAGAGGTTTATTAAGCCAGGCTTCAAGTGACAAGTCCTTGAGAGGTCATCAGAGAATCCCCAAGGCACCAGAGGCTCGCTCAAAACCGCTGCCGGACCAGCCAAGCCAGCTGGCACCCAGCATGCCTCGAGCTCCCCTGCTTCCCCCCCAGCTGTGGATGGAGAGCTTGGAGGTCACTTCAGCCAGCAAAACCCTCTATCTGCCAGCGGCTGCTCCATGAGGGCCGGTGGCTTAGTGCACGCCGCTATTTTGGCCCTAGAAGCAACAGCACAGATGATCTGCCTAGCTGAATCCAAATGGCTGAGAAACACAGTAGGACAATGATGCTCACTGGCATTACTGCTCAGCCAGCCAACAGCTACGGAGTGGCTGTAATCCTCTGTATTATCCTACAAGACTCCTCTTTGAGCTCTTTTTGTTTCACCATTACTGGGTTGTTTTCACTCTTACTATGACTTCTATTATTATTTTTAAAACTATACTTCATTCTCAGGGATCTGAGCTGAATAATCTACATTCTGAACTGAGTATGTTCCTGGTACAGACAGACACACACATCTGCAGAGCCGTAACCACATCTGGGGGGTGATTTTCCCAAGCAGGTTTTGAGTCAGTACTACAAACACATCAGCAGCTTTCAACAGTTTTCACTCCCCTGACTTTTCAAGTCCTCACTACCCACACCCAACACCTCCCAAAAATATCTGGCAGCCTGTGTATCCTCAAATGCCCCAGCAGGCCCTAAGCTGCCTCCGAAAAGATGCGACTCGTGCCCACAAAATCATGCCAGTGAAGTGCCAGGCTGTCAGGCTGTGACACATACCTCACATTTTTCAAGCCTTTTGGACAGGCAAAAAAAGAAAAAAAAAACACCCAACCCTAATTAAGTCCCAGGGCTACAAGGGCAACACAGGGCCCAGTGCAGTCAGATCAGGGATGCAGTCCTGGGGGAAGCAGGGAGAGGCAGAGGGGACAAGCCTCCAGCACTGCGCATGCAAGCTGCTTTTCACCCCATGGACCAAGGGCTGCGGATCATTCCCTGGAGACGATGTCTTTCACACTGGAGATGAAACCTGTGTCATTGACCTTTTCTTTTGTCATTACAGCCTTGCTCATCATCCTAACCTACAGATGTTTTGTGTAGCTAGGCTTTCACTTTATCTAAGCCTTCTCTCTCTCATTTATCCTCCCACCTCCCTCATGCATTACCTTGGGTAATCAAGAGTTCACCATTTAGCTGGAATGCAAAATTCAAAACCAATGATAAAGCTGCTTAAATAATGGGTGATCATTTTCATAACACTGCAATGCTCTGAAGTTAAATTCTACATGTTGATTTAAAGGTTAAAGCAATAGGCTTGAAAGATTAAAAAAAAAAAAAGCCCTAAATGTTAATACCATAGAATTACAAAAATGAGGACCATAACTGCCACAGCTATGAAGTCTCTGTAAAATCTATGGAGCATGGAATAGCATAAAGCAGAGACATAACACATTCCAGGTCCTGGTGATGCTGAAGAACAATGAGGTTTGCTGCAGAGGACAAAGGAGTGAGTCTAAGCTGATGGGAAGCTAACATTACCTAAAAGCCCAGCTGATAGGAAGTCATCGGTTACTCCCCAAAGTACACTTAATTCTGGCTCAATAGAGCCATTCCCTCAGCCAAAGTTTGAGAGGTGTAAGGGACTATTAGTTCTGACTGTACAACATAGGTGCCCTTGTCATACGTAGGAATAGCAGCCTCACTTTTCATCAAGAAGAATGTTTTTAAAAATTAAGACAAATTCCATCCTGATGTAGTTCTGCTGAAGTCAGTGAGTTTATGTCAGAATTAACTTAGTATCATCTGTGCCGAAAATATGAAATCAGAGCTTCAGCAAGGGCAAGATGAAATTAGTGCCAGAAGGGGGGATGTTTTCAAAACCCATAACTGGAAGGAGATTGGACCCATGTGATTTCTTGCTCCGAGCATCAAATCTCTCACAATAGCTCTGTGCGTTATTTTAGATGGTAGAGAGTTAACACTCTAGTAGAATATTTTCTTCATCTGTGTATGTCAGAGATAACTAGAAATGCTAAACAAAATTTCTCCTGCAGTGTTTAATTAAAGTCCCTATTAGATGACAAGATCTCTGCCATAGCCTCATCTGCAGCTATAATTTACATAAATAGCTTGTGATTGTGGGTGCAGTCCTCGATATATGTCAGATCAAGTTTTCAGTATTCTTAAGAACCCAAAAATCCCCTAAAATGCAGGGTTCAGATACAGGTGTCAGTTCTTGTAAAACCTGTGTCTAAATTTTCTCTGTTCAACCCCATTCCTATAAAGCACATAAGAACCTGAAGTTATCCCCACACACCTATGCGTAGGACCTAAAACACCAAAGACTCACCAAAAATCAGTGTGTGGAGAATGCTGCAGAGTACATTTCTTTACATGAATGAATACATATTATTTACATACGTATTTGCCATCTTACTTCTGAAGCTTTAAGGCAACACTTTTCGGCCCTCCACATCCACAGAGGCTTAGGAGTGGCTGCAGAAGTTGGGATATTTGGGCAATATTTAAGTGCTTAATGCCCATTCAACCAATGTATGCTTCCAACACGTTCTTGCCCTCCAAGTACAGAGAAGATTTCCAGGTGGGTCTAACAGTTGTCTTCTTGAGGGCACTAGACAAGCTCAAAGGCAAACTTAACCCAGGGCGGGTGGTCCCAGTCCCACAGCTGCATTACTGGGGGTGCCAGAAAGGTCTGTCAAGGCCCCATCCAATCACCCCAGACATGTCAGCAGTGGCGAACGCTTTTTGCACAACAGAAATGCTACTCAAGTATTGATCTGAAAGGTGAGAAGTACCAGCTATGGAACATCTTTAAAAGGATTTGACCCACAGCTCCAATTCCCCTGGAGAGTAATTGTTCCCATCGGATGGGCACAGTAGGTGAAACCAGACTAGACTCAGGCATGCCACATTAAAGGATGGAAGGTAAGCGGGGAAGAAGCCCGGTGAAGAAGCCAGCTCAAGCATGGCAGTAGGACACTAGACTAAAAAGGGGAAAAAAAAACCCAAAAAACAATGTTCTTCCCTGCTTTCTGGCTTTTGGCCCACAGTTGATTAATGTATAAACACACAGGTAGGTGAGGAACGCCCAGACAGAAGACAAAATAAGCAGTTTATGAGGCTAGAGGAAGAGTGAAGACCGCAGAAGAGATGTGGGGTGTAGACTACTAGTGGGAGAAACAAAAAGCAAAAGTGATAAACCAGAGGCCTGACCAGGGGAGAGTGGCAGAGAAAGGACAGAGGGTAAGATGGCACCATCCCAGAGCAGAAGGGGATGGCAGAAAGGTTTGCTATTGGTTGACATACTCACTGAGAAGAACAAACACAACAGGGCAGAAACAGCTTTTCCCCCCCATTTTCTTACACATTAGATATGCAACAGCCACATTTAAAGGAGGTGCCAAACATAAAGGGAAGCCACTAGACTGCTGTCCAGCCCTTCCCAATTCTGCAAGTATGACGCCTCAAAAACTGAACCACAACACAGAGCACAGCTGGCTATGCTGGAGCTGCCTATTTATCAGGACAACTTTCCTTAGATCCTGATCTCGAGATAGCAGAAGCTATAAGCAGCCCCTTGGGAGGGATTCAGCTGTTCTGGCTTAGGTGCTCAGCCCAAGAAACTCACCCAGATCTCCCTGTATAATTGAGTCGGAGAAAGGCATCTTGGTGTGGTGATCCATTTCATTCCAAAAGAGGATAGCGGTACCTATTACTTGCCAGTATGACTAGCTCGGCTTTATGAGCATGTGAAGCTAGGTGAGGGGAGTCCCACCATGGCTAATTAGCTAAGCCAATCTATGGGAGGGCTCGCAGCAGCCTGGCTCCCCTGCTGCAGTCACACATTACCCTCCCCTTCTCTGTACTGTCACCCACTGCCAGCTGATCCCATCACGAGCTTAGCACAGGCTGCTACGCCAGCAGAAAGCCATTCCTCTTCTTGTAATGTTATTTTGCAGTTGATTTAGCTCCCTGGTTCCTGGTGAGGGTAAAATGGCCATCATTTCTGTGAAAAATGTTGCCAGCCAGGGAAAGAAATGCCCTTGGCAGCAGCTGAGATGGCCTTTGGTGCATTACAAAACTGTGCCCTCGCATGCCAGCAGCATAGAGAAAACAGAAAGATGTGTGAGAATTAAAGGAAATAAATTCACCAGAAAAAAACCTCCAGCACATAATTAGAGTGGGAACGTTTTAAAAAGAGGGAAGATATGGCAAAACACCAGGCTGCAATGGAAAATATCCAGCAAAAGATACAGAGCATAGGAGATACAACAACACGAGGCATTTTGCAATAGCATGCAAGCCACCAAGAGTCATGGAAATGGTCCAAGAGTGTTATCCTCAAATGACAAGGACATACTTCTCAGAATGATATCCTCAATAAAACAAAACACGGTGGCACATAAGCACGCATGATCAAAATCTTGCATTTGAGCTGGGGCAGTGTCAATGCAATTTCAACAAAAGGTTATTTTTATTCTCAAGATGGGGACCTGGAGAGGCCAAATAACACCTTACATGTGATCCTATGCTGAACCTTTCATATCAGCTCCCTGGAGCCTGGAAAAAGGAGGGAAATAAGTTATATCAGCGACACAAAGACAAACACCACCTTCAGTAAAATGGCCAAGCTCCAACACAAGAGAAAACATAAGGAGCATCAGAGCAAAAAGCAAGACTCAAAGGAAATACAACCACCTATCTTCTCTGGACAAGCGAAGGGTGAACTTGATAGCAATACTGATAATTCTATGCACAGTTATGAGGTCCCCTTCCTGGACGTGTTCAAGGCCAGGCTGGACAAGGCTTTGAGCAACCTGGTCTAGTGGAAGGTGTCCCTGCCCATGGCAGGGGGGTTGGAACCAGATGGTTTTTAAGGTCCCTTCCAACCCAAACCCTTCTGTGATTCCATGATAATTTGATGTCCTTTCACTTCTAGAGCCCTGAAAGACCTTTCCAAGTACAGATAAGGGAAAGAAGACAAAATGAAGGGGAACCTACCAAAGTTGCTTCTCAGATTAAGAGAAAAATATATGATTGGTACATAGAGAGAGATGGTTGTAAAAGCAAAACAGTTTGAAAAAAAACAACCTGCAACAGTTTTGTACGGATGTGATGTGACTGAGTAACAGCAAATGCAAAAATATGCAATTCCTGCAGATGCCTAGACATGAACAAAGTCTTCAGAAGTAAAGGTATTCTTACCCTAGTATGCTACAGCAGACTGTCACTAATCAGACTATTAATGTCAACAGTCACAATCCTATAATCCTAGTCACATCCTATAAGGTATGCCAAATGGAAGCCAGCTGAAAGAGTATCTTTCAGCGGTAGAACATTTCCCAGAGCAGCTCTTACACCATGACGTGTGCATTCAAAATCCTTTGCCATGTACAATACTCTGGCCTACAAAGATTTAAAAATATTGAGAAGAGTACAAGTGATCGCATGCCGGTTTGAGTTCTTCTGACACACTTGTCTCAATTTGAAAAAGAAATGCAAATTCAGAAACAGCTAGAACGGGGAGAACACAATTTGCAAACAAGGGCGTTTATCCGAATTCATATAAACTGAAGTGTTACTTCCCTTACCCATATGTCAAGATGCTTCTACTACCAGGAGATTCTTGAGGATGACAACTCCCTTTGGGCCTTTTTTATTAAAGTCCTTCCATCCAACCAACTGCCCTGAGAGATTTCTTTATTTTAATGATGTACATTCCTAGTTTTGGCAAGTGAGTGATAATTGCTGGCATCTCCACCTGCTCTGGTACTCAGCAAATTCTCTAACAAAAATGGGCAAATGCACATTTACATAGAGTGTTGCTTAGAAGACAGAGTAAAAACTATTACGACCAGAACCATTTACAAAACACCTGACAGAGATCAAGTGCCAGCAGATGTGTTTTACAAGAAAGGAGGAACACATGTTGCAGCTGATACAGCAACTTACCCGGGTGTATCAAGTTGGCATTGCCCACACAAGCTTGACACACACCATCCAGAATCTAAACTCAGGATCTGCAAGACGTGGGATGCCCAACCTGTCTCTTTTCAGATGGGAGAGTTCCAAGTTGGCAGCAAAACTGCCGAGTGCTCGTGTCAAAGGAATAGACTTCCCTGGACTGTTTAGGCTTTTTATTTTCTAAAATCAAAGCAGCATCAACATCAGAAACTGTCTCAATAGCTGTGGACACAATCTTGGATGACCAGTGGTCCCAATTCCAAATTACTGCGTTGGCGAGTGACGAGGGCACCTTTCCAGCAGATGGGGGGGGGGGGGGAGTTGAAGCAGTGCAATCAACTGCATCCAGATCTCCCGCTTCCCAGCTAAGTGCTCCAGACAGTAGGTTATTACATGAAGCTGGGTAGCAGCAGTCCATTTTTCAGATGGAAATGTAGAAAACTTTTTCCACAGTCAGTTTTCAAAGTCTCTATGCCTGAAGGGCAACTGGGCACATACATCCAAGGCGAAACTCCAGCTTCTGGAACTCAAGTTCCTGCAGGCACTGGGCACTAGAGGTGGTGAATTTATTCACTCCCACATGCAGCAGAGGGAATCCCGGAGCATCTCCCTCACAAGCATTTTCCAGCCAGCTGCTGTGACCATCACACGCTTTGCTGGCTTTGGCGAGTCACTTTCTTCAGCAGTCAGCTCTCCTCCATTCGCTCCAGAGAGCACGCAAACATTGTGGATTCTTGGTCTGGAGCCAGGTATCTAACTTGCAGCATTGTGAAACGATTTATTCCCATCCATGTTTCATTCAGGTGCCTTACTGATGGACTAGATGATTTTTAAAGGTCCCTTTCAACCCAAACCATTCTATGATTCAGTCTAGAAGGAAACCAATGTAAACTCTCAAACTCCTCACCATCTTACTGCCGTATTCTGGCCTCCGAGAGACCTTACGGGCCTCCTGACCAACGTTCTGATAGAGTTTTGAAGCAGCAGCATCCAAACAGTCACAGCAACTAAGGATCCTTGGAGCCTAATAAACAAGAGGCTGGTCCAGCGATGAAAAACTCAAGCAGACAACTTCAATTCTCTTCTTGCCTACAGATACCTTACTTCATCAAAGGCAAAATCAGCCCAGTCTAGGGTTGATTGGTTGTTTTGGGTTTTTGGGGGTTTTGGTTTCTTTTGTTTTGTTGTTTGGTGTTTTGGTTTTTTTTTTTTGAAGAGGCACTCAGATGGGTGACACAAGACCTTGCTGGATTTTCAAAACCACCTTTATCTAAAGATTCAGGCTCTTAGTAGGTTGTTTTCTGCTTGACTTGACCTTATCTAGCTCCCCAAATCCAGCCACACTCCCTTGCAGCTTTCAGTTCCCAATGTATAAAATGGAGCGTTTCTTACACAAAAGTTGGCAGAAGCACTAACAAAATCTTAGAAACTTCAAAAAATACATTCTCTCTCTTGTACAGGTGTTTGCGTGGCTAAACACATCAGAAGTCTTGAAGCCTTTTACTGACACATCAAACCCCCTTGAAGGATCCTACTCTCAAGCCCACGAAGAGGAAGGTCTTTCGCTAACAGGCACAATAGAAGGAAGAACTCGAACTTTAACAAGCTGCCAGCTAGTTATCAACCAGGAATCCAAGGGGCTTTTCCCACTGTTGGTGCCTTATGAGCCCAGCCTGTGACCTCTTCCACTGGACTACCTTTCCCAAAATACGTCCTAACACGCCTTTTATCGAGGGAAATGGAAAAACAGAGACCCTGACCACACAGCCTTACGGGAAACACGGTTCAGCTGTAAAGTCCAGCCAGTAGTGAAATGCAAGGCGAAGCACAAACTACACTTCCCAAGAGACACCATGAGAATATTTCTGGCTAAACTCTTCTGGTTTTCAGCCAAAATACTTTGACAAAAAGAACTAAACTACCCCAGAAAACTGACACTTTTCTTTAGAAAGCTACTTTGCCAAAAGCCTTCCTACTTCAAAAGGATTCTGGTTCAAGAGTTTTTGGACAGCCCTAAAGATGACTAAATAGAGCTTCAGAAACAGTGTAAAATCGTTCAAAAGTAATCAGAAAAAATAGCCTTCAACGTAACGTGCCATTTATAAATTACACAGTAGATTTCTGCTGCTTCCACAGTGCAATTCTCTGCTGACTCTAGGACTACGCCATGTTTAAAATGCCATTTGACTATGAATTTAAGTTACGTATTCTCTTTTATGTATGCATTAAAACAATAATTTAATTTTAACAGATACGTATCGGAATTTTCTGAAAGACATTCCAAACACTTTTTAAAGGAATATTCAACTTGGAAGCATTACTTCTTGTCTACAGCACCTGCATACCTTGTTTATGCTGCATCAGTGGCATAATGAAATTTTTGTGATATATGTCTAATGAGTTTCACAGATTAAAAGATTCTAATATCATTATTATAAGCGAGACTTTTAAATCAGTATGTTTTATATTCTGTTCATTATAATGCCTTAAATGATCATCATCATGTAAACGATCACATAAATATGAAATTCAAAATATCTCAGCTACAGAGAAGGAAATGGCAATAGCTGCCTCCTACATTTTTTAAATCCATCAATATCCAGGGATCAAAGTTGTAGTATTTCCAGTCCTGTGGCTCTTTCTGTTTCACTGTACAGCAAGTGAAGTTGGGTATTTCAGTTCTCCACACTGATTTGATTTTGCTAGAAAACAATCTCCCTCCAAAATTTCAGTATCTATATTGAGCACATACATATGTATGCACAGAGGTCAGGATGGAAACTCACAACTCCTTTATAAATCCTACTTTTCATATTTCACATTTGAAAAGCAGGCACATGGCCTTCCAGTTACTGAAGTATGGCTTACCCTCATATTCCAGCTCATTTAGACCAAGATTTTATATCCTTAAATTTCATTAATCATTCCTGTATACTACTTCAAACTTGATTTGGTTTTCACTGAGTTTACTCTTAATTACCCACTGTAATTTTAGCTCATTCTGGATCTTATGTCATCTGCTTCAGTTCTACAATGTCAGTCTTCATTCCCTGCTTTGAAGTTGTACTAAAAAGCTCACTTTTTTTAAAGTAAAAAATAGCCAGCCACTTAGGAATAAAAGTAGAAGGATGGAGAAAAGCACTTAATGTTTCCAAAATTAAACTGTTACCTTGATTATCTGTTTCCAGGAATCACAACCCATTAATGAACTGCAGGAAGTTTCAATTGTAGGAAAAATTAAAATTCATATGCTGCTCTGTCTTTCCCTGCTCAAAGTGAAGCGAGCTCTCCCAATGGCATCTGCACGTTTTTGATACAAACCCCACGCTAAACAGGAATTCAGTGATCTAACCCACATGGGTGCTTCTCAACAGAAAGGTCCAACGTTATCCAACAGAAGAATCGAGCGAGTTCTTATTTCCCTTCTGTACCTCATGGGGATCATAAGTGGCAGAAAATGACTGACAAGGCAGCCCCCTAACACCCAGGCTTTTTCCTCTACGTGCTTCTGAAGAGTGAAAGTATAAAAGTCTCTTACCTTATGGTTGCTGAGAAAACGGGAACTGCAGAACGCTCTGTGCCTGCGGGGACACTGCACAGACGAACCTCATTGCTGCTGTTTACAGAAGTCTGACAGTTTTTAATTTGAAAAGAGGTTTCTTTTGCTTTTCCACAGTTCAACAAATCAGACAAAACAGTTGCAAGTGTTATCTGTAAACAGCTTCCTGTTTGAAATAGATCAGCTGTCCTGCAGGACAATAATTAGGAAAGAAGTGTGGGAAAGCTGAAGAGGTCCATGATGTAAGCCTTTTATTTTGGGAATGTACTTTTTTGGGAATGCACTCTTACTCTCCCCTCCTCCTCTCTAGCAGAGAACCCCTTTTAACTATTTACATCTATTCAGCTCCGAGCCACGCACGAACACTGCCCCAGCACAGCAGTTTTCTTGCTTTGCTTCAGTGGATATAAAACCACATGAAATGCAACACCAAATGTGAGCATCTTACATAGATAATTAACACGTTCTCCCCTTACTGAAAATTCTCTCCATTCTTGCAGTTGGCTGTAGCATTCTCGAGTAAAAAAATGCAACTGCTTCAGAGCTGAGCCTCAACACTCCACTATAACATAAATGCTCAATTATCCACATGGCAGGATTCTATACAGATTTTGAGGTTTGGTTTTTTGTCTTTTTTTTGGGGTTTGGGGGGACGGGACACCCCTATTTGTTTTTTAAACACCTTTTGATATCACTTTCTGAGTCAAAGGGAAGGGAAAAATAGGAGACAGAAATCCCACACTATAGCTTCCAAACAGTTGTAAAATTCTGGATTTCATCTTAAAAAGCTAGATTAGTTAGCCCTGGGTAAACTAGATTAGCTAGATTAGCCCTGGGTAAACTGCAGCACGCCACATGCTTTCGGGCAGGAAAACAACAGGGTCAGCTGATGGTGGGAAGTAGAATTTTGAGAACACCTCCCTCCCTTTGTTACAGCAGTTTATAGTTCAACAGACACTACTGGCTTCACTCTCAGCTTCCAGGGCAGACACAGAGCATCGCTTATGACTATACCAATAAATACCCTCTAACGAGCAGTCGCTGTATTTGTAAGGCTGTTGCTCTGACAAGCTGCTTCAACAAAAAAGGCTTGCAAACCACCTGCCCCACCCCTGCCCAGGTCACTGTCTCCCTCCCAGTTTCTCCAGCTAGGGCTTGAGGAGTCCTGCTCCAAGCAAGCACCCAGTGGGACACAAGCCTGCATAACTCCTGTACATCACCTCTTACTGGAAGGCCAAGATGGTAGCTAGGGCAGCAGCAGGAAGTTCCCCTTTCATCTTCCACAGTCCAAGACCAGAAAAGCATCAGAAACCAAAAAGCTTTTAGACTGGGGGACTACAGAAAGCTGCAACATGATGGCGTGTGCGTGTTCCCTGCTTTACCACCCTTCCCATCTGCTCTCCTGGGGGGTGCAGGTCCATTCCATTGAGGGTTTCTTGCTGTGATAGGGGTTGCAACACAAGTCAGTGACACACAGTACTGATGCACTCTTTTCCTGCTCTGCTCACGACAGGTCATATCCTCTCTAGGCAGCTTTGCTGGTGAAGACAACAAAACTCATACTCAGGTCTAAGTTTTGCTGGCCACAGCATGGCCAGCAGGTCAAGGGAGGTGATTCTCTCTCTCTACTCTGATCAGACCCTACCCAGAGTACGGCATCCAGCTGTGGAGGCCTCAACACAAGAAGGACATAGACCAGTTGGAACGAGTCCAGAGGAGGCCACAAAGATGCTCAGAGGGCTGGAGCCCCTCTGCTATGGGGACAGGCTGAGAGAGTTGGGCTTGTTCAGCCTGGAGAAGAGAAGGCCCCGGGGAGACCTTATTGCAGCCTTCCAGTACCTGAAGGGGCTACAAGGAAGCTGGGGGGGACTTTTTACAAGGGCCTGTAGTGACAGGACAAAGAGGAATGGGTTTAAATTGAAAGTGGGGAGGGTTAGATTAGATGTCAGGAAGAAGTTCTTCCCGGAGAGGGTGGTGAAGCACTGGCACAGGTTGCCCAGAGAAGCTGTGGACGCCCCATCCCTGGAAGTGTTCAAGGGCAGGCTGGATGAGGCTTTGAGCAACCTGGTCTAGTGGAAGGTGTCCCTGCCCATGGCAGGGGTGTTGGAACTAGATGATCTTTAACGCCCCTTCCAACCATAACCATTCTGTGAGTCTATGACTCGCTGTGAGCTACATTCATAAAGTCAAACCTCTCCTAAACCACCCCATTTCCATGTTGGGCTGGAACCTAGCTACCCTCCTCCACCACTATCAACTCCTGTTACTTAGCACACACCAAACAGTTGTGAAAAGAACTGGTATAATTTCCAGATTACATCAGTAAAGAAAGGACAACACAGCAGAACATGAACATAGCTGAGCAAGGATCACACAACTCTAATTTGAAAGCTCAGCTTTATGCCTACACAAGCCCCGTTAGTTCAGTGGGAGCAGAACAAATTAGCAGGATCGGGCCCTGGGAGCACTGCTGGCAGCAACTTGCCAAGAGAAATGTTTGATGTAAAGAATGCAGCAAAGCGACTGCAGTCCAGGCCTTTGAAGATCATATTACGATAGCAAAGGCAGTGTCCATTTACATACGTATCTACACTCCCTGTAAACACAGGCAAATAACTGAGGCCAGAAACAGAATTCAGGGGAGAAATAGAGCCATTTCAGGGAAAGTTAATAGAAAAGGTAGGATTAAACACTGGGGAGACAGAAGTGAAAAATAAACAGAAATTACCAGAGTTCAAAAGAAAAGGACAAACACTATAAATGCAGTTAAAGTGTTTTTTCTAGGAAAGGGGAAAATAAGGAAGTCCAGGGCTTGCTTTCACCCAAGAGACAGAAAAAGGTGCAGTTCCCTTACAGAATAGCATAGGCATCCTTTGCCCACCCAGAAAGCCATCTGGCAACTGTACAGGAACACTGGTGCACCATCTAAAAGGGGCCGCTACGTGCACTCTGGGGTACTGATGCACGGACTACACAGGAGCAGCTTAAGCCATCACCAGGTCGCAACAGCTACTGGCTATTAAGCTGAAGTTTTTCATTATGTTAGCATGAGAACTGGTAGCATTTCAAGAGCTGATTCACAAGACTGTAAGCCACCCTTGCTGGATGGAGAGGGAGACCCTTCAGAGGCTAGGGGATACTGCAAGACACACCATCTAACCTCCGCTTGATCCACAGCCCAACGTTCACCCAGCCTTTAAGCCCAGGCTAAACACCATGCTGATACAACTGTAGGCAGTCTTGGACTGAAACCAACCAAACCCACACAGACAAAAGCAAATTGGTTGTAGAAGGACAACAAATATTCTGTTAAACAACCAGAAAAAAACATGGGTTTACATTTTAGAAGCCTTCAGGCAAACTCTTCCACTCTTCCCATTTCTTCTACCCTTTCTAGTCAGTTGCCATTATCCTTGTGTCTGGAAGAGGATTAAACATAATACCTATTTAAAAACACAACAACTATTTTAAAATGTTGTTATGAAAAGATGACAAGGCCCTAATTCTACCCTTTGTTTGGCAAAATATCCAACAGTATCAGCAACACTCCCAATCAGATTTTCCCAGGGGATGAAAATTGCCAGTACCCAAACTCCTCAATAAATCAGTATCCGAGCTCAGCTGCTGGAATCCAGCTTATCACAGGCCATCACAACTACTGTTCAGTTCTTGAAAGTAAGGATTGCCTTGCTAACCAGCCCTCAGTAAACCTCCCAAAGCAAACCTCATAAGAGGCAAGGAGATGCATGCAACACAGAACTGTGCATTGGCATGCTGAGGGCACTCCCTCCTCTACTCCAGAGGCAACTTAATAATGTGTTCCATTCCCTTTGGCTTCACCTCACAGCAAGTGTTTAGCCGAGAAAATAGGAAACAACTTCATTAAACATCAAGATACACCTGGGACATAAAACCAGTCCCTGGGAAGACAGCCATCTGAACCTCATTCCCTTAGTGCAGGTTTGGAGGACAGACAGCACCACCGTACCTCTACGGGCAGGGAGACACTAGAAGATATCCTTACCACCCTCTCTGTGCAACACACGAGATGTACTCGTGGACAAAAAGCTGGACATGAGCCGGCAGTGTGTGCTGGCAGCCCAGAAAGCCAACTGTATCCTGGGCTGTATCCAGAGAAGTGTGGCCAGCAGGTCGAGGGAGGGGATTCTGCCCCTGTACTCTTGTGAGACTCCACCTAGAGTACTGCATCCAGCACTGTAAGGATAACAACTGGTTGAAGCCAAGTCCAGAGGAGGCCATGAAAGACCTTATTGCAGCCTTCCAGTAACTGAAGGGGCTACAAGGAAGCTGGGGGGGACTTTTTACAAGGGCCTGTAGTGACAGGACAAGGGGTAACGGGTTTAAATTGAAAGTGGGGAGGTTTAGATTAGATATCAGGAAGAAGTTCTTCATGGAAAGGGTGGTGAGGCACTGGAACTGGTTGCCCAGAGAAGCTGTGGATGCCCCATCCCTGGAAGTGTTCAAGGCCAGGCTGGATGAGGCTTTGAGCAACCTGGTCTAGTGGAAGGTGTCCCTGCCCATGGCAGGGGGGTTGGAACTGGGTGATCTTTAAGGTCCCTTCCAATCCAAACCATTCTGTGATTCTTCGGATAAAATTTCTGAGCAGCACTCACTGCAGCAGTAGTACAGAAACTGCTTCTTACCTCTGTAATTGGCATAATCCCCTCAGTGCCTGGCTTTAATTCTATCTTTGCTGCTCCAGGGGCACATCAGAACTGAGCCAGCCACATCAGCACAATACCCAATATGAAAAACATTAGCTATTCATCATTTAGCAACACCTACCAGCAACCATGCATCGCTAAGCTTAAGAATGACTTTCCTGGGGGGAAAAAAAAAAAAAAAAAGAGTAACTGGAGGGTAGGGGGAATACCTGAACTTGCAAACTGTAACAAATCCAACAAACTTTCTCCTCTTTATCATAAGACATAAATAAGAACCTTTACATGCTGCGCTCTGTAAGGAACAGAGCACTGGTACAAAGAGATGCTCTTGTCACATCTTTTGCTCTCAGCAGAAGGCAGGTTTTCACACGAGCACTCTCAAGGCAGGCAGCAAGAGGCACAGCAAAGCCACTTTGTTATGAAGGGGTCAACCATTTGTACTGATCAATGCTGCAGTCAGGCCCATATGGAGGACAGGAAAACTCACACTCCGTCAGCCTAACCAGAAGACTTCTTTTTATGAGGCTTCATGACTTCTTGTAATCAGTATCTTTTCTTCTGTCATTCTGATACACCTCTATAGACCCAGAAAGCACATCTCAAAGAGGAAAAGGTCTAGCTTTTTGGCAGTGCTCTATTGTTTAGATATAACAGAGAATCAAACTTAGGCCTCCCACTTAGAAAATTTAGGAAAAATGAAGGAACAGGAAATAGATTCCTTCAGTCTCTAAGGCAGGAGTGACAGGATTTCCTTTTAACGCTGCTCAGGGTGAGGATTACTACATTAAAACCAGCCAGATGCTTCCACTTACACTCAAAGAGGGGCTAATCAGACATGGCATTACCACGCATCACATTATCATTTTAATACAAGACAGGTCAAGTACTTACCACCCAAAACTTCAAGCAAGTTCTGCCACACTAGAATTGTTAACACATCAACACACGTTTTCAAAGGGAAATCAACAGGGAGCAGCCTTCCTCACAAAAATACTTGATGACATTTGTGAAAGAACTCATACGGAATAAACAATGAAAACTCTACTATCCGATGCAAGTCTCAAGAGCACCTAACAGATGTAACGCCCTCGCTTCTCATTTCTGGCTACGACAGGGAAGAATCAGTGGTTTTAGTCTCTTCAGTATGTGACTGCCTCTCCACGCTGGCACTGCCCATACACTACTGCTGCACAGGGTCTTGGGCAGAATGCCCCATCGCTTTTTCACCCACACCATCTGATAAGCTCCTGAGGAATCGCACATTCAGAGTTTTACTGCACCGGCATGTGGAAGGCACAGGATAAGTCTAGCATCATCTCCTATGGAGCCTGTTTAGGTTAAGGTAACATTTGACACCAGTATTCCTGCAGCCTCATTAGCACTTGCCCAGATGGCATCAACTGACTTTCCAGATTGCCAGCATCCACTTGATGTGCTTGTCAAGGGACAGAGGGAGTTAGCTGTCTGCCTGTATCTCTGACACTAACACACCAGGGAGTCCGTGAATAAAGGCAAACTAGGACTGAAGTCTTTTGCAGAGCACACAGCCTGGTATTTTTACGCCACAAAATTCCACCTTTACTTGCAGCTTAGTTGATGTAAGAACCATAAATGGCTTTGACAGTGTTATCCTTTCACTCAAAGAATTTGCTTATGGGGCCATCATGGGCCTTTACATTTCACATAGTTCAAAGGGCTTGCAACAAGAGCCAAGAAAAACCTATAGCCAGCTGGCAATGCCTGGGAACATTTGCAATCTTCGCATTCAGTTTACTCGAGTTCTCCTCCCCCACTTGCCCCCCCTCCCAGTGCTCCAAAACTAGAAACGCTACTGACATTTTTAACACTATGAAGAGATCAAACCTGAGCCACATTCCACCATGAAACAGGAAATGCTGCCTACTGAAGCCTGCTGTCTGAGCATCACCTCTTCTTGCAGATGTTACATGGCCCCAACAGACTCCCCAGCCTCTAAACTCAAGGTAGTTAACATCTGGTAAGTCTGCAAATGCTCCAGAGACTGCTTCTTCCAACGCACACCAGCAGCTATCTATCTGCACAGGCTACCATCTGTGATTGCTGTAGTGGGCTCCATAATGTATGTTTGACTCGAGACTAGAATTATTTTGGGAGGAAGTGGCGGGGTGCGTTTCCAACCAGAGTCATACCCATTTTAACAATGAGAACTTGCACTCCTGTTGTGATTACTCTCCACGCAATCAGCCAGCATTCAGGGTTATTATATACCTACAACTCTCCTCACCTAATTCTAAGGGAAGTTGATGAATTAATTTCTGCTGAATCATCCAAGATGAACAATAGTCAAGAAATACTAAGGAATAAAGCTATACTTGGGAGACAGAAGTTTGAAGAAGACTGAGAAAAAGGCCTTAAGGTACAGCACAGCCTGTTTTGTGCAAACATTCAAGCCTTGTCAGTAAGTAGCAGGAAATTAACTAATTGCAACAGGGCATGTTTTTTTCCTTGTTGTCTTTGCAGTGTCTGCACCAACAGGATACTATGTCCTGTCCTACTAAACATAAGTTATGGCAAAAGTTTCACTTTTTTTTCCAATGTGAAAGCAATGTGGAACTTGTTTTAACTTTTTAGGTCTCCACAAAAGAGCCGTGGGAAGCAAACAGAACCACAGTAAACGGGAAAGGGAAATAAAGGTACAGAACCTCTCGTTAAGTGGCACTCATCCTCCATCTCCTCTCAGGTAGGAAGATCCAAGTTAAGGCCTCCTGGTACACAGGCTGTTACCTACTCAGCTGTCTCCATAACTAGGTGCCTTCTGCTGTATTAAGCACTTACTCCTAACTAACAGAATAGCCAGTTCAATACAGCGAAGCACTGAATTCATGCAAATTACTCAGAACATCTACATGCCCAACTCCCCACTCCCTCCTGAGACGGTAAAAAATGTTACTTGCTGAAAGCGTTTCTAAACATAGATACCCAAGTCAAAAATGTAGTGTTTTCAGGACACTACCATGCAGCCTGCAACTGCTCTGAGGTCCTTCTCACCTCTCTCCCTATCATCAAGCACATACTGAACAATATTAAAACCATCTAAAAAAGGCCCAAGTATTCCAGCAGCCATCACTTCACGCTGGTGTGTCTAGCCCTGCCTTCAGTTATCAGCCATGAGGAAGGTTACCCCAGCAGTGACCTACAGACGTACATACTGCCAATAGATGGATACAAAAAAATCCGAGATTTCTGAAAGCAACATCACTATCAATGCCTTAAACACCACAGTTTGTGTCCAGAAAAGTAGTCAAGCACTCAGAAGTTAAAATGTACCCCCATTTCATGCTGATGAAGGTGAGAAGCTGCAGGACCTGCCTTTAGATAAGAACCGGTATGTAATTTTGCCACTTAAAAGACCAAGAAAGTTACCTCAAATGCAAACCATATCTCCCCCAACATATCTCTTTCAGAAGCCATTACTCCATGTTTCAGAGGTCACACCACCTGCTATGTAGACTTCTTCCAGAGTCAGGAAGACTTATGTCTCTAACCGGCATTCTTATGTGCAAGACTCAGGAGTTCCACTGCCCTACAGGAATTCTCCACGTTCTCCCCAAAAGGTGAGTTTCACCATATTTCCAATGGTTTTTCCAGTGTCAATTCTTTTCGCAGACTCTAGACTTTTTTGTTCAGAGTTGTGCTATGACAGTGCCAAGAACAACCTATGAGGGCTACTGTTAAAACGCTGGTGACGTAATACACCAATACGCAAACATCACTCATCCAGACAGCGGAGGATTCCCATGAACCAGTTAATCCCCACCTCTGTTTACGGAATTTAAACGAAATTGCTCTGTTATATGAACAGTTGTTTATTCAGCCATTTTTTGCACTTTACAGCTGGAATTCTGGAAATTCAAACACCACATCTTTGCCTGTGAGCTTCTTGTAGACACCAGAAAATGTTTCCACCTGTGAAGACAAATGGTCTTGTTTATACAAACTGCATAAGGATGTAACATCGATGTTAACATGCTTTAGGTACTACACTATTTCCCACTGTGTCTTCCCACTGAAGTAAACACTCAGGATAATTATTCTCTTCTAGATTAAGGTAACTGAGCATCTACATAGAAGACATGTTTTCTGCAGAATATTTGGAACCAAAGCTGAGCTGTCCTAAACAGGTCCCCACAGGAAATTAAAAAAAAAAAAAAAAAATCAAAGTTATGGGGGACTTCAAACACACCTGTTTAAGGTCAATACTAAGTGCTTCATTTAAAACAACCAAACAAAAAACAACCCCAAACAACACACAGTCTGCTCCCATGAGGGAACCAATACAGCTACTTTACAGCAAGTTGAACTTGCCAAAGACAGCTTAGTTTCAGACTGTCTTGCCTCATCTTCAGCATCTTACTCCAGATACAAACAGAAGCATCTCCACTGCCACACGCTAAAAGGCAGTCTTCTGCGGTATCACGTGACCAGCCTCTCAGCTACGTCAGAACGCCACCCCATCCCGCGTGAAAAAGTAAAGGCTTTTTTTCATTTACCTTGTGTTCAACATTGTTCTGTTGTGCTTTGTCCAAATGGACTTTTATGAGCCTGCTGCCGTCCAGTTTTACACGGATTCTCTTGCCCACGATTTCACTTGGGAAGACCAGGTCTTCAAGAATGGCATCATGCACTGCAGTAAGTGTACGGCTGAAATGCCACATTTCTATCATTAAAACATGTCCTCTCCTGAAATTTTTCAGTTTGCCAGGGCTTAACCCTCCTACAGCATGCTTTAGCTGAAAATTCAGTTGTGTTTTGGTTTTGTTACTGGGGGTTTTTTTTATGCTGCAGTGTGACAATACTACACTTTTTCGCAGGTCATGCAAAAACGAAAGGTGAATTCTACACCGAATACAGAAGCTTATCGAGCGTGTGAGAGGAAAACACGTCAGTAGCCAGAACTATTAGATCACATGTTGCTTTGCAGCAATAGACCTGAAATGTTCTTTTATTTCTACATATTTAAGGAAGATCTTATTTACATCAGAACCAAGTTGTTCCATTGGCAATTTTACCAAAGACTGTCACTGGAAGAGTTTGAGGGTGCAAGTATCCTGAACTACACAGAGTATGTTCATAGAAGACCCAGTTTTAAAAACACTGGTTTCATTTGCCTAAATCCAAGTGGCTTAAAACACCAATGTACTGCATGAAAAATCCAGCTAATAAGTTTAGTTCACACTTAGAAGACTGTTTGATATTTGTGTTCCTGACTTACCAAGAAGTGAGCCAAAATGAGAAAAATGAATCCAGGTTATTTTGTGTATGATTGTAGATAACTATTAAGATGTACAGCTCGCCTGCCTGCAGGTTCAAGTAACTAAGCCCTGTGCCTACAACAGCATTTCAAACTTGGAAAGATCAGGAGACAAACATCAATCACATTTCTATGCAATATACGTGGCAGTTTTACAACACTACTAGTCTGATCTAATCTCAGGCTGCGAAAGGGACAGTCCTGCACACTCGTCTTCCCCCGGGCTGAAAGTGGGAGCATGCCAATCATGTACACAGGTGCCAACTTCCCCAGGCACTGTGCAATAGTAGTTTAATATAACAGAGCCCTCCAAAGGCAGGGCTGCAGCTTGATGAGGAATCTTCATGCCTAAAGTTTTCAAAATACATCCATAAATATGACACAGGTGTAATACTGGGGCTGGGAGAACTTACAGGAACATTCCACATGTCATAAAGAGGACAAACTTTTAAGATATGGATTACATAACGATACAGTAAGGCAAAGGAAAGTCCAGAAGAGGCACTGACATCTACACAGACATAGTAGTGTTGCATGTCTAGCAATAAAGAGACTAGACAAGAGCAGGGAGGCCATGTAACACAAATGACTATACTACTGCTGTTAAATTCATACCTACACCTCTCCTCAGCCACTCTCTCCCTCAGTGCATCCCTTCAGTGTGCCAGCCCTACCTTCCATCCAGTCTAACATGTGATGTGGCTGTTGCTCTTCCTACAGCTTGAAAAAATAAGTCTTGTCAGCACACTGTGGTAACAGAGACAGCAGGCTGGGGTTCCGTAAGCCAGTATCACTGGCTAAAAACTGGCTGCAGCCATACCTAGAAATACCAATGGAGTTCTAAGAAATGCAGTTCAGTACACAAAGATGAGGTTTTTACTGCACCCTTTAGCAGTCAAATGGCAGATACTACTTCAGGCAGAAGGAGAAAGGACAAACCCACCCAATCACTTGCACGACTCCTCAAAAACTCAACCGAACATAACTTGACTAAACTACCAAGTCAAAAAAGGAGACTGTCATATTGAATCAATAGTATTTACTTACCTCCTGGGACGCTTCTGCTTGTTTTTTGTGCGGCTTTTTCTTGTCGGCTTGGGCAGAATCCTTCTCTGTTAAGGGGGAGGGAAAGGTATTTCTCAGTATCTAGCATTTACAATCAACTCAAAAAAACACCAAAACAACAAAAAAACCCACATGCACATTTTTTAACTAGAAACAGATGCATGAAACACCTAGAAGAGAGCCTTTAGTACACCCAAAGCTACACCAGCATTTAGAACCCGGTTTACTTTCAGAATGCTGAAGTACTGGTATTGATTTATTTCTTATCTACTGATCCCGTATGCAGTGCACTAAAACGTAAGATTTGTATTTCACACACACCCCCACACCCACTCCATGAATACAACCATGGTAGTTTGCTGTGTTGCATTAGCAATCTGAGTGCACTTCTTCGGGAACACAAATCTCCAAGAACTTCACAATTTCTGTTAGATTGAGCTTACTACTCTGCTTTGCACCAAAGGCTCAGTCCCACAGGCAGTTAGGCGACATCCGAGATCGAAACAGTAGTTTGAATAATGAAAGGTATCAAACAATCCACATCAAACTATGGCTTAAATGTGATCTGTTCCAAAAGCAGCATCTACAGGTATTCATACCAGCTTGGATCAGTAAAACTTATTTTCTGCTTCCCTACCTGCAAGGGTAGAGGTTTTAAAACACTGAGTTTTAGATACATCTGTAGCCACCTGCAGTATTTTCTACCAACACATCACAGCCTCTCCATGACTTAATTCATGTTGGGGCCTACAGTTATCTCAGCTGGATCACACCACGTTCACGCACAATGATGTTTCGCCTACAGCAGAACAACTGCACACGCTCCCTTCTAAACACGGATTACTAAGCTGACAAATACGCACTTCAATAGAAGTCTTCTTGGACACGTAAAAATTGAGGGTAAGGTCCTCTAGCTCTTAAAATTACGTTACAAATAACTTCTGCTAAAAAGAACTTCAGTTTAACAACTAACTGTCCACTCCGCAGACACATCTCCAGACTCTGTCCACCCCTGAGAGCACTCAATCACCTTTTCATGGCTTAGCTCCTTCCAGAAATCCAGAACTTGAGTCAGGTTTTTTCTTCTTCTTCTATTAACTTGCTTTTAAAGTGCTTAGATTATGCAAGTCTAATAACGCTCCTATTAATATTTGCTCTCTTTTACTTTCAAGTTTTCCTTCTCAAACTCCTGAAGGAGTAAGACAGGCCAGCACAAGAAAGGTACATCCTCCTCCTAAAAGCTTCACATCTCACCAAGTTTACATAGCCTTGGCTGCTAGCTATTATCATTTGAGCTTACATCCACAGAAGGACATTCATTACATGTCCTGCCGGTACAAAAATATTCATTATATCACTGATACCTTGAATGGACAGGGCAAGACAAGAGTAGTGCAGCAGTGGAACAGGTTATCCAGAGACTATGGAACCTCTATCCTTGGATGTTTTAAAGACTCAGCAAGACAAAACCATGGCTGACCTGATCTAATGTTGGCAACAGTCACACTTCATGTGCAAGGCTGGACTAGATGACTTCCAGGGAACCCTTCAAATCAACATTTTCATGATTTTAAGTGTTTTACCTGAGCAATGAACACCACATGCTTTCCACTGAATTTCTTCTCCAGCTCACGAACTAGCCGCACCTGAATCTTCTGGAAAGATTTCAGCTGAGGAACTGGTACGAAGATAATGATGGCTTTTCTGCCACCACCCACTTCAATTTCCTGAAACAAAAGTAGAAAGTAAATATTATCTAGGGGTCAAGAAGCAATGCTCGGTTTAATCGCGAATCCCCTGAGCACAGGTATTTGACACCCCTGCGTACAACTTGGAGGGGGTGGGCGCAGACAAAAACCAAAAAACACAGCAGAGAGAAGTACTTGTTTTAATGCATTTGAGAGCAAGCATTACCCAGCAAAACCTCTGTCAGAGCACTTGTTTTGCTGCAAAGGAACGACTGGGCAATCAATCCCACCACTCCTTTCAGAGTCACATCGTCAGAACAGCAAAGCTCATTTTTTTTCTGCAGGATGGGACTCAAATGCTAGACTCCTCAGTACACTGAACGCCTACCATCACATCTCCAGTGGTACTTACATGATGACACAAAGTTTCAAAAATTACTTGCCCCAATGCAGACTTTAGACAAAGTTTACAGTAATCAGTCTCTTGTTTTTAATGTTAGTACTTCATGGAAATCATCTTCTGTCCACCACTTGCCATAGCCTGCAATGCTGCTCAAAGAAAACATTTCCTTCCCTTGCAAATGTCAGCAGGTTTACATCACACCCAATATAGATTCCTTTTCTCCTGGTTTGTTTCTCCAACAGTTGATCAAAACCGAAGAACTCTGTCTAAGATTACAAGGCACTTCTCCCATGAACTTAACTGCAGACATCCTCATTCTCCAACAGAACAGAAAGCTGAATTGTTTTCCACCAGCTACATTCCCACAAAAGCTAACTCAGATGCCCACAGGAGATTTCTCACAAATAAAACTAAGCAGAAAAGCAAACAAAGACGTTTTAAAAATTCTTCATTGAGGACAGTACGCATTGCAAGGAGCTGGGAGATTTAGACTGGATGTCAGGAAGAAGTTCTTCACGGAGAGGGTGGTGAAGCACTGGAACAGGTTGCCCAGAGAATGCAACCATGTGGATGCCCCATCCCTGGCTGTCTTCAAGGCCTGGCTGGACGAGGTTTTGAGCACCCTCGTCCAGTGGAAGGTGTCCCTGCCCATGGCAGGGGTGTTGGAACTAGATGATCTTTTAAGGTCCCTTCCAACTCAAACCATTCTATGATTCTATGAAAGCAGTTCTTATGAAGGCCCCCAAACTCATACCAAACCAACTTCAGCACTCCCAGACTCTAACTTAACTCCAAGCAGTGATGCATGTATGTCAATGTATACTGGTAGGCCTAAGCAAAAGCCAAAAAGCAAACGATCTAAGTTTCTGGTTACAGCAACCACCTTCAGAAGTTCCATCTAGTCTCCAAAGCTGATAAATTCTAACACTAATTTTCTTCCTCCTTTTCCACTAATTTTCTTTTTTCTTGCCTTCCTTAAGGTTTCAGTTGCCTTTATAATCTAAAACCAAAATTTACAGACAGGCTAACCTGCATGATCAACTCAGTCTGTTACCTCAATCCACCCCCTAGTTATTACTTGGTACATAAAGGAGGATTTACAACAAAGTGATTTTACAAAGAGTATTACAGCTTACATTCCTGATAAAGATTCTAGGATGCCTACATTGCCAGCCAATAACCACACACAAAAAAATCTGTTTCAGATCGCAAGCCCAGTTCGCAGAAACAGAAAGTAGATCTACCTTTTTAAACATGTTTATTCCAAACACCAAAGTGCCATGTGAGTTTTTACAATGACTTTTCAGGCCAGTTCTTAAAAAAAACCCACCCCAACTCTTACAAAATCCCACATGTTAACAGCAGATTAACCACAACAGCATACAGGAAAACAATCACAGCCTGTAAGAGAAAGCTTAGACATGCCGTTCAACTACTATGTTAACGTTCTCAGAAATGCAACACACACAGAGCAAGTCACCAAGCAATTCCTTGTGGAGAAAGTCTAGCCTACCTTAGCTGCTGTGATGTTCAACTCCCGCAGCTGAGCCTTTAAGTCAGAGTTCATTTCCAACTCCAGCAGAGCCTAGGGAAACGAAGTTACAGAATAATCCATTACAGTTCAGTTCTCAAGAACCCTTAAGACCGAAGCCTGTCATTGGTGTCAGAGAGCAGTTACATACTTTTCACTACAGTATCAAAAAATTTAACTTCCTCTAAGTCACGCTGACAGATGCAACAAGTCCAACTGGTGGGAACGCAGGTTGACTGTAATAAGTAAAACCAGGAACGACTGCACATTTAGACAGCATCCCCCTGGACGCTGAAGCTCTAGACAACTGTCACAACACTACTGCCGTAACTTACAGTTGGTTATTGAAGAGCAAAGACACGTACCTGGGATATACCAGACTCGAACTCATCTGGCTTCTCGCCATTAGGCTTCACAATCTTTGCGCTAGAGCTGAACATGGCCTTTCTGCAACGCAAAAGAACATTTCAGTTGTCACCAGCGACACGTCTTCTGCTACAAACACAGCCGGACTCTGCAATCCGGCTACTCAGCCACACGCTTCCAAGCAAAGCCAGAGCCCCACGGGACACACAAGCCCCAGCACGTCGCTCCAAGGGATGCCGACCGTCCGGGGGAATGAGGGGCCGACGCGTGCACTAAGGCCCCGGCAGCTGCGAAGCCCCAGGAGCACCGTGGAGGCTCCCCGGCCACTCACAGAGCCCCACGTGCCAGCGGGCGGGCGGGCAGGCGGTCTTTCCCGGCTCGCGGTGC
>NW_010255836.1:61943-65893 GCF_000690775.1 Eurypyga helias | reverse complement strand
ATATCAAGAGGAAGTTCTTCATGGAAAGAGCGTGAAACACTGGAACAGGTTGCCCAGAGAAGCTGTGGATGCCCCATCCCTGGAAGTGTTCAAGGCCAGGCTGGATGAGGCTTTGAGCAACCTGGTCTAGTGGAAGGTCTCCCTGCCCATGGCAGGGGGGGTAGAACTAGATGGTCTTTAAGGTCCCTTCCAACCCAAACCATTCTATGATAAGACAAGAGCTACAAGCAAAGGGAGAAATGTAAAGTGTATGTGTATATAAAAATATAACTGTATTATAGAAACTCAGATAAGAGAAAATACCTCCTTTTTGATTATAAATGCAAAAAGACTTTAAGCTGAAAGTAGGAACAAATTGATAAGCTTAGTCTCTGGATCATATGCTCAATGTACTTCAATATATCCACAAATTGTTTCAAAATGGTATCAATAAAGCAAGGAAGCATGCTGATGAGAAAAAATGCCTTTCAGATCATAAAAAAAGGTTGACAAAAACCCACAAGAAACTTTGTCTTTCAGAAAAAGACTTGACACAATTGAAAGGCAAAAATAAATGTTAATTGTGAAGAACTTCCTTTTTTATAGACACTTATCTGGAAAATCATCTCAACAATACACATTCGTGAAAAGGCAAATGCTAAAGTAGGAAAGATTATAGAGTTATTTATTCTTCCTGTTTTTGGCTGGGATAAATTTTCCTCCTAGTAGCTGGTAGAGTGTTATGTTTTGGATTTAGCATGAGAACAATATCATAACACACTGATGTTTCGGTTGTTGCTAAGTGGTTCTTATGCTAACTCAAGGACTTTTCAGTTTCCTGTGCTCTTCCAATGAGGAGGTGCACAAAAGGCTGAGAGGGACCATAGCCAGGACACCTGATCCAAACTAATCAAAGGATCATTCCATACAGTATGATGACAAGCTCAGTATATAAACCAGGGGGAGTTGGCCAGGAGGGCAGCTATAGATGCTCAGGGACTGACTCGACATTGGTTGGCTGGTCATTAAGCAGTTACATCACTTGTTTTGTATAGATTTTGTTTATCTTTTTTTATTTCCCTATTCATTATAACTTTAAAAATTATTGTCATTATTATAGTCATTATTATTATTGTAAACAATAATACTTTATTTTATTTTAATATTTAAATTGTTCTTATCTCAACCCATGAGCTGTCTTGCTTTTGCCCTTCCGATTCTCCTTCCTATTCCACCAGTGGGTGCAGGGAGAGTGAACAGCTGAGTGGTGTTTACTTGCCATCTGGGATTAAACCACAATGATAACAAATAACTAATTACAATATATTTTGCATTCTTGATAGGGTTTTATTTAATCTATACTTTAAAAACAGTGTGAAGTATTAGTCATGATATCTCAAAAATAAAAATTATATTGGATCTCTTGATGTTATTTTATTATTCCAGACCAAAGTAGTGAGACTTCCAGCTGTGCCTTTTCTAGGTCTAGTAAAAAAAGTAAAGAACTATAAAATGAACAAGGAAAAGTGTCAGAGAAAACCAGGGATATGGGATACTTTTCACAGGTCGAGAATAAATACTTTAAGCTTCCTCAGACTGGCAAAGCAGTGTATAAGAATCACAGAAAGGTTTATGTTGGAACGGATCTTAAGATCATCTAGTTCCAACCTCCCTACTCAAAGCCTCATCCACCCTGGCCTTGAATACTTTCAGGGAGTGGACATCCACAGCTTCTCTGGATAGCCTGTTCCAGTGCCTCACTACCCTTAGGAGGAAGAATTTCTTCCTTACATCTAGTTTAAATCTACCTCTCTTTCAGTTTAAAACCATTACCCCTTGTCCTGTTACTACAGGCCTTTGTAAAAAGTCACTCTCCTGCTTTCACATAGGTACCCTTCAGGTGTTGGAAAGTTGCTGTAAGATCTCCCTGGAGCCTTCTCTTCTCAAGGCTGAACAAGCCCAACTCTCTCAGCCTTATAGGAGAGATGGTCCAGCCCTCTGATCACCTCTGTGGCCCTCCTCCAGACTTACTCCAGCAGGTCCATGTCCTTCTTAGATGGGGAGCCACAGAGCTGGACTCAGTACTCCAGGTGGAGTCTCATGAGAATGGAGTAGAGTGGCAGAATTACCTCCCTCAACATGATTCTCACCTTTCTTTTCATGCAACCCAGAATCCAGTTGTCTTCCCTGAACAGAACCTCTTTGTGTGTCAAAGCAGGAGAGCAGACAGAATGATTTACACAGGTTTTGCTACAAAGTGTGTTGAAGTTGGCAGGACACGTTCGGTAGGCTTTGGCTCTCCCTAGCCTCCCCCTGCCTCTTAAGTGCTAAGAGAAAGTACGTACTACATATACTTTAACTCATACAGTCAAACATGAAAAAATAAGGGTGTTTGTTTCTTCTTTGGTAGTTATCCTCTGCAAAATGCCTAAACAGTCAGGATTATGGTGGACACGTACCTATAATGAAGTAAAAGTATGGATTTCTTTAGGAAATATTAGGATGCTAACACAGTTCTTAGAATGGGGTAATAGGAAATAAAAAGCTGGGATGGGGGAAGAGGCTTTCCAGAGTGCACTTTTTTGTCGCGTAGCAGTTCATGAAACATTTGTAAACAGGCAACACAGAAATTTTGTTTCACCAATTTACTGATCAGCAAGGCCGTAACAGCAGTAGCGTTTCTTCCAGGGTGATGGTAAAAAAATGTGAAGCATACATACTAGTATACCTTTACAGAGGCATCTATTTGTATTAAATATAATGACTGTTTTCATCTCAGATTGGACTAGAATATTTCTACTCATGAAAAACTCACACTACAATGAGGAAATACATTGCATTGTTTGACCTAATGTCAGGTAATGAAATAAGAAGATAGGTGAAATCTTTGTTCACTTTACACAGAATAAAAGAATAAAAATAAAGTGGAAAAACATGTTAGATAAAAAGAAATCTTAAAGTTTCGTGGACAGTATGGATTTGGAACAGTATGCATGAAATGGCATTTTCACTGTTATCATTACATATTTGCAATCATGCAGATCAGTGACTGCCTGCTAGAATCCAGGGTTTAAAGAACACTATAATAAAAATGGTTACTTTGGAAAGATCAATAACAGCAGTATCTCCCTGTATATGCCTTTGTACCTTTACTTCTTTTTCTAACAATAGTTCTTCCTTTAAAATAGTATGTGGTACAAGTTAACAAAACCTCAACTCTTGCTCTTTCACCCTTACTGTTAATATCAATAGAGATTCAAAGAAGTGCTGAAGGAGGTCTATGACTTCCAGCATCCTTTGGAATTAAGCACTTGGACATCTCAGTGGTTTTATTCTTCGCTAACCTGCGATCAATATTCCTGTAATTTCCACAGAGGGACATAAAAACATTCCTCAAAAATACTTTATTACATAGAGAGGTACAGCTATAGGTAATGTCTGGTTTTACTTTCATTCCAGTCTTCCTGTGACAGAGAGGACTGAACTGCACATGCAATACCATTTTATGCCACTGGGAGTTTAATTTAATAAAGTACATTGACAGTCATTTTAATGCTTACATCTACCAGAAGCCCGAAACAACCTGGAAATTATGTTTCCTCTTTCATATTTTCATATAGGGGTGGTGAAGCACTGGAACAGGTTTCCCAGAAAAGCTGTGGATGCCCCGTCCCTGTAAGTGTTCAAGGCCAGACTGGATGAGGCTTTGAGCAACCTGTTCCAGTGAAAGGTGTCCCTGCCCATGGCAGGGGGGTTGGAACTAGATGGTCTTTAAGGTCGCTTCCAACCCAAACTATTCTATGATTCTACGATATTTTTACGTAGAGAATGTTCTCTGAAGCAGTCGAGGCTTGTCTTGCTTACAGTGTGTTATATAACTGATGGTTTCTTCAGTCTGATGCACAAAACCTTACCCGAATTATCTGATGAGTTAACAAGAACAGTAAATAATAAAGGGTCTATTCCCCCCC
>NW_010255836.1:0-61933 GCF_000690775.1 Eurypyga helias | reverse complement strand
CACTAACCATCCTGTACAATAGGGGAGGCCTTAGCACATTCTCCCTATTTTGTTTTAAAACATCACTCAGAAAGATGAAAAGTAAATAGAGGGGAAAAAAAATATTACTTTCCAAATAAAAAAGAGGTTATCATGAAGTGTATTTTCATGTGTTTGGGGGGTGATATGTGTGGTTGGGTTTTTGGGTTTTGTTTGTTTGTTTGGTTTTTAATGGCTAAAATATTTCTATCTGGGCTTTCTCAGTGTGATTTGTGAATTTTCTCATTTTTATTCATTGTTTTGATTTTTTTTAATATACTTCAATCTCTTTTTAACTGCTGGTCAATCTAGAAGGAAATATTTCAATTTTTACAGATACAGTTGAGCCAAAAATAGTACATATATATATTTAAGAGAGATATCATAGCAATCTTTTAATCTGTTATGTCCATCAGTCTTATGTCAAAAAAAAGTGTGGGATAAGTCAAATATTACTGGTAATAATAATGCAGGGAAAAAAAAAAAAAAAACAACCAAAAAACCAAAACACAAACCCAAGAAAAAACGCCAAAAAACAAACCAACTGCAAAATACCAGCAAAAAAGACCCATTTAGAATTTGAACAACAACCTGTGTCTATACTCACTCTAGCTATTCAGTTAATCCTGTGACTTACTATAGTTTTACTGATCTTCCTTTGAATCTTTGAGCCACTTCATGGGAGTCCATCAGAGTTGAATTGCTCAAAGATACTGGTTGATATTTGAAAGCATAATGTTCCCTCTGCAATGACCAAATAATCTTATTTGTAAGTATATAGATAAATACAGGAATATATAACATACATTAAGTAAAATTCCTGAAAATATTTCATTTGATGAATTTTATTGCTGACATAATTGTTAAGAGAACATTAGCTTTAGGTGGACCACTGTAGTATGGTTTTCTTTCTCTATTATATAAACACATTATCATATAAAAGGATGAGCATAATAAAGATCCATTGCTAATATTATATGATTTTAATTATTTCTTGCAGCTACATATCAACTTCTATAAAAATAATGTATCAGTTTATGAAGTAAAATTAAAAAGCAATGTTTGACAAATAATGATTTCAGGAAAATATGGTTGGCTGAAATTCCACTCTTCAGATCATACTGATGAACAATTTTACCATAAACACCATGTAAAGAAAACACTTGTTTAGAACACAGCTCAGTCTGTGGAAGTATTGTTTTGGAAGGGGACTTATACTCTTATTTACACTGTTATACTTTGTTTTCTCTTTGTCTCTCACTCTCCCTCTTTTTTTTTTTTTTTGTGAAAAAACACTGTAGTTGGGATATTACTAGGGGAAAATCAATGATATAAATTGTTTGGGTTTTTTTCTGAGGGGAGGTTAATTTATTAGCTTAAAACAAATACCTCATAGCTTATCATCCCGGAGTGTATGGGTGAAGGCATGTACATAGGGGTGACTGTGTGCCTTCATGTATAACTTCTTCAGTGCATCATCATTTTAGAAAATGACAAAAATATTGTTATAAAATATTTGACTTTTGGGCTTTTTTATTTCTATATTAGATTAATAAAATATATGGAATATCACGTAAAACAGATGAAACCTGAAACTTGGAAATCCTTTTAGAAGAAGTGAAATTTTTCTCTCATGGCAGCATAAAGAAATCTGAGTAAGGATATTTCAGACTTTAACAAATAAAGGTCATATATTCAAGAACAAACTTGGGTCTTCTAATTCCCAAATGGAGGGACATTTTCAATTCAGTACCATCAACAATTACAAATCTGGTGTTAGTAGTCATAAGGGAAAAGCTAACATTCCAATATGCTCAGTGTAATTAGACAAAATTGCCCTTTTACTGCATTTCGTAGGGATAAATTGTTCCCTCAAATATAGACAACAGTTTGCCAGACTGCTTGGTATAACTGTTCTTGTTAATTTGTTGATATTAAGAGACATATGGACTGTACTGTTGAGAGAAGTCAGATGAACTCATACAAGGGGTCTGAGGTATGTTTAAAGATATAAAAAAGGGTAAGATATCTTAAGTAATTTCTGTAAAAACTTATTCAGTTTTACCTTTATTCCTTGTTCTTCCCAAATATATAATTTATCATGAACAAGTAGTAAAATATGTCAAAAATTATAAGCTATAAATCTCCTTGGTTATCATACATCAAAACTCTGATTTGTTAAAAAATAGAAAATAAGCCTTTTTCATCAGATTTGTACATGTGGGTGAGACTGCAGACACTGCATGCAATTCAAAAAAATTATATGTTACTGATTTGAGGCAGTGTGCTTTGTTTTCCACCAAGCAAAAAATTTTATTCTTGAACCAAAGATGAACACCTGAGGAAAAAACAATTTATTCTTACTGACTTATAAAAATATTTGTCAAGTTTATTTATTCAGTTTTTCCAAATCCAGTATTTCTTCAGGCTTCAGCTGGAATGGTTCAGGAGTTAGCTTGAGCTAGGGCCCTATCAAAGTGTAGTATTGATGTATCTACTGATGCTGTGTATATCAGCATGTTTAGCAGTATGGGTATCAGTCATTATGTGACTACTGCCAGAGAAAAGGGTTTAGTTTAATGGAGCAGGAATAACTTATGCACCCCTCTTCCTTAAGCTTCTTCAGGCAGAATATTAACACTTGCTTCACTTAAAAACGTATACTCTAGAACAGAGGAAATAGATGTAACATTTACAGTCATCATACACAGCAAAAAGTTATCTTTAGCACCACTTTTTCTAATGCAATTGATAATGTAATTTCCTTCCTCTACACATGAGATTCTTAGTAAGAATTATGTAGCAATTTATATTCTTTTCGGCTGACAGAAGTCAAATACAGTGGGATTTATCTCACCCAACTTTAAATTTTTATGATGCAGACATCTACATCTGAGCTTGCCAGCTAGAGGTTTTATTCCATGAATAAAAATGGGCACTTCTAGAACATGATTCATCTCATCATAATACAGACATCTAAAATGGTTAGAAGAACTTTGTTTTGGTAGTAATATGTATCTTCCTGAATTATAAAGAGAATCTAGTTGATTAATCAACATGCAGATATCTACATAGCTGAAACTGTGAAGGCCTTCGAAGTAAGTTTAAATTACATAACACCATTCTGCCAAACACCTTACATCAGAGCTCTGATTTGAGTGTCTGCATTTTATAGATGTCATTTTAACTTCCGTTTCTCAGAAATAAATATGAAGTTCCAGGATAACATATTATGTTTGGCAGAGGTATTTTAGGATTATGTGTAGCTATTTTCTAATTATGTGGTCAAATAATAAGAATTTCTGTTGACCCAGAATACATAATTTAGACCCACAAAAAAAAAAAAAAGCTAACATTTATAATTAATGAAGCTATGATATCAAGGATGTATCTATGAACCAATATTTTAATGCAGTTTCTGAAACATGTTTTCCACCATTTTTATTTGTTGCATAAGCAAACAAATACGTACAAATAGGGTTTTATTTGGGTGGTGCATCAAAATATTTACAGTTGAGATATTTTTATCTTTTAAATTATTTTTTTTTCTGATAAGATAGGAACATGTTAATATATCCACTAATAAAACTATTAGCTTACAAATAAGGCTAGCATTAGAAACTTGATATTATCTGTTATTAATATTCCTTTCAAATCTTTACACATACATGTGAAGTGGTCTAGTGGAAGGTGTCCCTGCTCGTGGCAGGGGGGTTAGAACTAGATGATCTTTAAGGTCCCTTCCAACCCAAACCATTCTGTAATTCTATGATTCTATGATTCTATATGTGAATTTGAAAAGGCTTCTTGTCTTTTTAATTGATCTAGGGGTTCTTTTATTCTTTTCAATTTATGAGTGTCTTCTTATATTTGGATGACACTGGTGAAGAACTGAAACATGTTTCCCAGAAAGTTAGTAGATGCCACATTCCTGTAAATATTCAAGGTCCGTTTGGAAGGGGTTCTGAGCAGTCTGATCTAACAAAAGATAACCTTGCTCCTGGAAGGGAGGGTTGGACTAGATGACCTTTAAAGGTGCCTTCCAACCCTAAATATTTTATCTTTCTATGATTCTAAATTTGTCATGACTGTCTGGAAAGACAGCAGATATATACCCACGCAAACATGAAAACCACTGCAATGTCTGCCAGGAAAAAAAAAAAAAAGAAAAGAAAGAAAATTACTAAGGTCCATTAATGTTTCCCATTTTCTTACATCACTTTGGCCTGATTTTCCTTTCTGCAAGTACTCATCAGAATCCTCTGGTTTGAGTTAAATAGGGTTGAAATTTCAGAGAGGTTGACATTTTAAATGAGTCAGGCCTCCTCTATCCATGTCATTGAGATGAATCTTTACAGGACCATTATAGATACAGAACTAGTGATTAGCTCCATTGCTATGCATTCCTGTATCTCTGCAACAGAGAACGATCATCAAATTCACATTATCTGGGAACTTGGGAGTTAGCAGTAGCTGACCATGCCAGCTGGAAGAAGCTTAAAACATGTGTTATGCTATTAAGTGAATTATGCTATTAATGGATTACAAAAAAATGTTACAGACCTTGTTACTTGGAAGTATGGATGTACTGTGAACATTATGCAGCCACAGTAATGCAGTTTACTGAAAGAAAAATGATGAATTGGTATATTGTTTAGCATAATCATTTATGCAGAGGGGAAAGGGGATTAAATAAATTTATACAACAAAAATAAATACAGAAAAATTAAACCAGGATCATGAGTGTTAGTAATGGTACAATTTTAGAATGTTCTTTTTATTTTGTCTCATTTTGTACCTGTAGTATATTTTCCCTTCTGGGGCTGATATGGGCCCTGCAATTATCACTGTTGTGCTGTGGCTACAATTAAGACAATTTACTTAAGAGCACTCCAATGTTTAATGGGCAGTCAGAAAATAATAATCATCAACAATAATAATAAAATCCTCCAATTTAAAGCAGGAAAAAGAAGTAGGTTCAAGTCTGAAAAATCGTTGAATCTAGAAATTTTGAGGTCTTTCATCACCTGATTAGCTTAGAATTATGAAAAGACTTTTTTATTTTTTCTTCCCTCTTGGCATTCTGGTTTAATACCACTATGGAAAACTAAGTATCTTAATATCTTAATATTCAGAAACATTCTCCTGACAGGTTAGCATCCAATGCTCTTTCAGTTTACAGCCATAACCACTTGTCCTGTCACTATATTGCCTTGTAAAAAATCCTCCTCCAGATTTCTTTTAGTCTACTTCAGGTACTAGAACACTGCTATAAGGTCTCCTTGGAGGCATCTCTTTTCCAGGCTGAACAAACCCAATTCTATCAGCCTTTCATCATCGGAGAGGTGCTCCAGCTTCTTTGTGTCCCTCCTCTGAACTCGTTCCAACCAGTCTATATCCTTCTTATGTTGAGGGCCCCAGAGCTGAACTCAGTACTGCAGGTGGGGTCTCACAAGAGCAGAGTAGAGGGGGAGAATCACCTCCCTTGACTCGTTGGTACACTTTTGATACAATCCTGGATATGGTTGGCTTTCTGGAATGCAAACACACATTGACAGGTCACATCCACGCAGGCTGGATGAGGCTTTCAGCAACCTGGTCTCAAAACCCTGGAGGGTGTCCTTGCCTATGGCAAGGGGGTTGGAACTAGATGATCTTTAAGGTCCCTTCCAACCCAAAACATTCTATGATTCTTTTTTGAGCTTCTCATCAGCAAGTATCCCCAAGTCCTCTTCAGGGCTGCTCTCTACCCATTCTCTGCCCAGCCTGTACCTGTGATGGGGATTGCCCTGACCCATGTGCAGGACCTTGCATCTGTTTTTTTTGAACTTTGTGATTTTTACACAGGCTCACCTCTCCAGCCTGCCAAGGTCTCCCTGGGTAGCATACCCTCCCTCCAGTGGTTCAACTGCACCACACTTAAGAAGATAGTATTCAAATAAATCTGATAGCAACTCCGATTTAAGAAAACAGAAAAAATGTAATAGCAGATTAAATGCAGAAGCATAATGAAGAAGTCCACAATTTGTGGAACAAATATCAAAAAGGATAAAATTCAGTACTGAAGTTTTCTTCAAACACAAAGGGGATAGAAGTCTTCTAGACAGCCTGTAAGACCAAAATACATAACAGAGTGCTCAGAGAACACAAGGCCATTGCCAAGATGCTAAAAAAAATCATCACATTAACCTTATACTGGGAAAAAAATACATTCTCCATGGCCTAGCCCTTACTTATGGAGGACTCCACAAGTAAGAGTGTGGAGTCCTACGTGTGGAGGACTCCACAAGTAGGTGGAAACCTACTAGTGTCCACCAAGTGGTTCTAAGACAACTTACGAATTAATTAGCCTAATACTGTCATCTTAAAACTTCCTGAACACTTGAAGCTGGAATGTAGCAAATGCCATGCCAACTCTTTAAAAAATTCTTAAGGAAAGCTCTGAAGAACTGCTAACATTTCAGTAGAGAACACTGTGAAGATCTGAATGAGTTAATACTTTCATAAGTGTGATTTAGTTGGAATGAGTGGATTGGTTTATTCTTAGGAAGTTTTGCTTTGTGAACTTATTGACATAATCTGAAAGGTTGTACAAGAATTTGGATAAAGATGATTCAGTTAGACTTGCTGCATTTCCACAAGACTCTTGAAACATCCCTTCATTCAGGACTTCTGAAGAAACTGAACAAAGAATAGGAAGGAATGACCTTGAATGGGTAAGTGGGTATGTCAGGAAACATGGCTAAAAATAAATGATCATTAGGGGTCACTGCAGTTTACTGATGGTCTGTGCTGGGATTTGTTCAACATATTCATAAATGAAACAGATGTGAGCAGCAAGTGCAGGAATTTGCTGATAGTATGGAGTTATTCTAGATAATGAGGACATACAGCCAGACTGTGCAGAACTGCATAAAAACCCTCAAAACCAGAGTTTATGACATTAAATCACTGTGCAGCAGCATGGAAAATGAATCTCGGTGTAGACAAACATAAAGTGATTAAACAAAAAGCAAAAATATAACATATGCACTTTGCACTGTCTGTTACCTTGGAGGTGAGACCTTGTAGTAAAGAAAAACTGGCAAGAGCTTAGTAGTGGTCAAAAAAATCAAACCAGATGTTGGAAACTATAAGGAATGTAAAAAAAAAAAAAAGTCGTTTTCCAGTGTAAATTCCATTTTCAAACACATCTTGAATATGGACATTAAGGAAGATGAACAAAGTTGCAAAACAACTTTCACATGAGGACTGAGTGGTAAAACTCTCCATCTTGGAAAGAGATAAGCAAGGGAAATAGGTAAGAAATCTCTAATTCTAAGTCTGGCAAAGAGACTGTACAGATTGGACAACTGTTCATTTTAATTTATGAAATAAGGAACATAAATGAGATTATTAGAGACTTTCTAAGAGAAAGTCATAGTAAGAAGATGATTCTTTATAGAAAAGTCAGTAAACACACGGAACTCAGTGTTGAAGACTCACTGCAAACATGCTTAAAGTTTATATCTGCTCAAAGTTTAACAAGAAAAACAATCCAGATGGAGTAGCTAGGTAGATAAGTAACTCCACTGAGGGTAACTGAGCAGCAAATAACTCAGGTCTAGGAGAGGAATTAAGGAAATAATTGTATTTGCAGGTCATGTCATTGGGTGGTTTGTGTGGCTCTTCTCACAAGAAGTTACCTCACAGCTGTATTCCTTTTCTGATACAGTACAGAAATCCTTGTACTTATCTGTATTGACATGCTTGCACAAATTAACGGAGGAAAAAATATTCTGCAAATAGGAAGTCACCACCTCCGTCTTTCTACGTCTCTGAAGCACAATTTACAACAACTTGAGAGATAATGTTACTAAATATAGTTCCAGATCTGTTCTGTGATGGAGATCTTTCCTGCAATTTCTGCTGTTCACCGTCCTAGGCAGAACTCTGGTCATGCTTTATCTTCCATCAGAAAGGTCAATATAACTATTATGTTTGTAAGAAATGACAGAGTTGTAAGATAGTGGGATAAAAAATTAGAATAAATAACATCTTTACATAGGTTCACAAATTCAAGAGCTTACAACACTAGTCACTTCCTGGAAGAGAGGAAGATGTTGTGGCCAGTGTGGAATTTTATATTCTCTTTATTTCAAACAGTTTGCATTTTGATATGGATTTGCACAGTTTTCTGTAATGAGAAGTTATTGTGATATTCTTACACTTCCAGACAACGAATGCAAAACTTCTTCCAGAAAGTGTTTCTATTTTAAAAAATAAGTGATTCTAGACCTTTCTTTATTATTCTCATTTTCTCCTCCAATACTGCTTCAAGAGGTCCAATTTCAGTTTATTGTAGCCCTGAAACTTTGGGGACTAAAAAATTTTTTTAGTTATTAATTTAAGATGGCAAACGTGATGTCATGGATCACATTTAAGGTATTTATCCTATGGCAGTGTTAATTTAAAATTTATTTTAGAATTGCACATATATGTATTTAAGTTAAATGCAAATAAGATGTAAAAGAAGTGTATAAAATCCATCATTAATGGCTATATTTTTGTTCATGCTGAATGATATCTGAGAAGTTACTATTAGTAGATTCTCAAACATGTACTTTTCTAAAACACTTTTTAGCTATACCTTACTTTATGTGTTTGTGTAAAAGTTAAATATTTAGTTAAATATAAACTGTCCATGTTTAAATCACTAGAGAAAGACAGGTTTCTTCAGAAGGTGACTCTTAGATAAAAAACCTGAAGCAAGTGCCAAAATCCTTTTGGATGGACTCTTCTTTTGGCAATGGAGAAAGTCTCAAAAACTACACTGAAGTAGTTGCTCAGCATGTAGGTTAAATAAGTTAAGAACTTAAGTTAAGTTAAGTTAGGTTAAGATAAGATAAGATAAGATAAGACAAGACTTTGGCTAGCTTGATAGCTGGGTTATTAGCTCCTTTGTGAGATTTTTGTATTGTATGTTTCATTTTCTATTATTTTAATTACTTATTATTAGCAGTATGGTTAATATTAGTAGTATCACTATACTCTTTGTTTATATTCAATTATTAAATATTTCTTATCTCAACTTTATGAGCTTTCTTGTCCTTTCCTTGTGACTCTCCTCCTCCACTGGAGGGGGAGAGAGAGGAGGTGTACGAGCAGCTGAGTGGTAAACCACGACACTGCCTCTGTGTTGTCCATGCTGGCTTTTACGAGCAGTCACTGGAGTGTATTATCTTCAGAACGATGGTGAGGCTTTATCTTAGAAAAAGTGAATTGGAGTAGTCCAAACTAGAGTCAAGGAACTAAGCAATGTAGATAGTCTGGGATCAACTGCTGAAGTTTTTCCCCTATTTTTTTTACTTGGGAAGATAGACAAAATATCTGAATCTTCATTAAGTGAGTCATGTTTTGCTAGTTTATTTTCAACCTACACTTTTTTTTATGTATTTTATTTTTCAATTCTACATAGTAGTCCATGATCCTTGGGTAACTAAATCTCTACACTGACTTTAAATGAGGTCTCACTAATGTCTTGCACAAAGTTATTAAGACTTCTGCTTTGCTGGAAATATCTTGCTTACTGATTTGATGGACCATTGTTGTCCTTTTTCAGTTTTATTCCATTATTGATTACTATCATAAACATACTTTATAAATATACAAGTACCTATTTTTTCCATTCTTCTTTTGTTTCCAGCTGAGAAAACTCCACTTTGTTTCCAGGTCCAAGACTGCACTAAAGATTCTTCCTCTGAGTCTCTGAATGAATGGATTTTCACTTTGTTCTCATAAATTCCCCCTCATCCTATTACTTCACTCCCTAAGGCTATTCATTTATTTATGTATAATATTTCACTGCTCCCTTCTATTGAAAATGACTGCCAAATTTGTGATATCATCTAATTTCATTACCTCACTTCAACTTTTGAGCCAAGGTCAGAATTGAAGATTGAGATACTGAGACTTTTCCCAATCCTCAATAAATTCAAATTATGAGTCTTCCACAGTTGAGTATTTTCTCTTCAATACAATAAAACAACTATTATCATCTGTGTTTTGCCAATTAAAGGGAATGACAGAAAGGACACTGACACCAAGTTAAAGTTAAAATGAGAAACCTATTTTATTATAGTCTAAAACAGCAGACAGCATAAGCAAGGTAATGCACCTCTGATTACTACATAGAGTTAGCAATAGTGATTAAGAAAGAATACATCACCAATTGCCCTAATACTTTACTATCATCCAGACCCATACATCAGCTGGGGAGCCCTGTTACAGTGAACGATTGGAGAACCTGCCCCAGCAATTAGCAAGTCCTAAGCAGTGCATCCACTCATAGTTGAGGCTCCGACTTCGCTATGAGAGCGTCCCACTTTCATACCGTTTAACAAACAGCTTATGTAAAAAACATATGGAAACCTCTGGCATCCCCCTCCTCATTGGATTTCACTCAAGGTCTAGACAGGTCCCAAGGCAGAACACAAAGGGGTGTCTTTATCTGTTTGGCTTTAACCACATGCTCTCAAGCAAGGCCGGACATCTGTCTGCACGGCCTTGATGGTCTGCCCCTAAACAGTTATTTCATCCTACTAATAATTATATTTTATCTAAGCTACACCTTTCACTAATGATCAGACACTGACACCAAGTTAAAGTTAAAATGAGAAACCTATTTTATTATAGTCTAAAACAGCAGACAGCATAAGCAAGGTAATGCACCTCTGATTACTACATAGAGTTAGCAATAGTGATTAAGAAAGAATACATCACCAATTGCCCTAATACTTTACTATCATCCAGACCCATACATCAGCTGGGGAGCCCTGTTACAGTGAACGATTGGAGAACCTGCCCCAGCAATTAGCAAGTCCTAAGCAGTGCATCCACTCATAGTTGAGGCTCCGACTTCGCTATGAGAGCGTCCCACTTTCATACCGTTTAACAAACAGCTTATGTAAAAAACATATGGAAACCTCTGGCATCCCCCTCCTCATTGGATTTCACTCAAGGTCTAGACAGGTCCCAAGGCAGAACACAAAGGGGTGTCTTTATCTGTTTGGCTTTAACCACATGCTCTCAAGCAAGGCCGGACATCTGTCTGCACGGCCTTGATGGTCTGCCCCTAAACAGTTATTTCATCCTACTAATAATTATATTTTATCTAAGCTACACCTTTCACTAATGATCAGACATATTTCGCTAATGATCAGCAGATACTCTCATAGTTATATTTCATACTGATATGATGCTAGTTGGGAGCTTTCCTCAGAAGTCAACTTTGGTTCAAGGCCTACAATTCAGGCCTGTTCGAGGCCTGTAATCCATGCCTTTTTATATCAATCTGACACTGTATACTCCTGTGTAAGCTCACATTATATGGTTATAATTATCAAAGCCTTAAGGCTTTAATAATTTTTCCTTAATTTTTTGTTCTAAAACATGCATAATTAAAGTACAAATATGTTCAGAGGAATATAATCCATTTTTGCCCTCTTTGTAACTTTCAGTATTTGTCTATCACTTTTCATACTTATTCACATACAGTGTGATGCATTTCATCTATTGGTTCTCCCGAGTTCTCTAAGGAAGATTATCCTTCTTTTCTGTCATAAACACATTGTTTTGATTTTAGATGCAGTCTTTCCAATTTGCATATCATCATTGTATATCACCAGTTCCTGGATATATTCCTTATCCAATATAACAAAAACATTAGGAAATCTTTATAGATTTAATTTTGAGTCACAGTCAGATTATATTTATTCAACATTTTACTTACAAATAATAGTACTGATTCTTCTGAATGCCCTTTTTCAAACAAAACCCCAATAGCTTATTCTTTAAATGTATATCTTGTGCAAGACTGTTTAGCCCTGAGGAATGCTTTATGACCCAGTTAGAAACCACAGAAACAGGTATTCATAATTGAAGTTGCATCTCAAATTTTGTGTCAGTGTATGACTGCACTATCTTAATTCAAGTCTATGTCCTTTCACAATGTCATAAATATTTGTTCCTAAGGGGAAAGGGTTCTGGTTCTCAAAAGTCTTCCCCAAACAGTTAGAATAACTTAATGGTGATGCATTTTCCACCTGAAGTTAGCCTCCTGTTATATTTTGATTTCTAAAATCTGAAAGGAATTGGGTCTTTTGACCCAAGCAAATACATTTTGCTTAGTCAGATGAAAAACCAAAGCTGCTCAGAACTCTAATATAAATGCTGAAAACCTAATAAGTTAGCAAGAACTATCAGCACATAATGAGTGAGGGATCTAATTTTAAAATCACCATGTAAATAACTCCTTCCAAATCCTAATTTCAAAATCCTTTAATGTTTTTTGCCTTTATATCTTGGGCAGCTTCTGTTAAAGATTACAATGCTGTACAGACAAATATCACTATGCTAAATTTTTACTGCCAGATGTTGATCAGATTGTAAATAAACCCATGGTACTAGAAGCACAACCCTTTTTGCCAGTCACTCCATACTAAAGAACATTGATAAAAAAATATTCTCTTTACCATTTTCTGTGTAGGAAGATAAAGCTCTTCATTTTCCATTTTTATTACATACCAGAATGCTGGTTGCCATATATTAATAAAAATGTGCTGCAACCTAATATACAAGATCTAATAATAATATGTGCAGATTAATGTGAAAATGACTGTGATAATGCTGATAACAAATTTTATGACAAAATATTAAAACTAGTAAAATATACTAAACCAAACTAAGGAAAATGTTCATAAGCATGGGAAATTCCATGATTAATAGTCAGCAGGATTCTAGCTCTCTATGTCACCACTTGGATTTTATGTGGTGTTACTAAGCAACAAAGTTTAGTCTTTAGCAACACTTAGATGCAATATTTGCTGTTTCAACCAAATCAGCTGCTAAATGAACAGTATTTTTGTGTAATCTCTTTGTCAGTAATAGATAACAATACGAATAAATCAAATATATGATAATTTAGCCTATATAGCATAATTATAACAAGTCTCATTTTAGTTAATGACCTTTTCTAAAGTACATCTCTGATTATATAATTTATCTTATTGTGACCATCCTTGGTAGCAGGAATAATTTAGGCAATACTTTAATTTTGCCTCTAAGATCCAAAAAGTATTTACTGAAATGTACTCAAAATGATGATTAAAACTGTTATAGAAATATCAAGATGAGAATAACCCACATTAAAAAATTGCACTGTCAGTAGTATTTTTTATTGTTATCATATAATTAAAGAAGAAAAAAAATAAAACCCCTGAATCCCATAAGACACTGTACTCCGCTTTTTAATTTTATCTTCTACTCCTTTCTGTGGAACTAACAAATTAGACTAGACAGGGTAACATGCCAAATTATTGAAAGATCCATCAGTTCTGCTGCTTTTGAAATTCTGTGTTGATTTAAAGTGAAAATAGCTACTAAAAGAGAACAATTTGTATCAGGTACTAGCTAACAGAGAACATTTGTTGCAGATAAAGAATGCTGATTTTAAAATTGAAAACTCAGAGATGAAGAGTTTCTTTTATTCTGTATGTCACCATATGCCTAATAGCAGAAAAAGTTGGACAAGAATAGGATGACATGAAGACTAAAGAAGTTATATGTGACATTCTGATACCTATAAGTTAGTGATGATGGTAAATTATCTTTCTCGGTTTCTGGAGGTTAAATATTTTATAAATAGTATAGGAGGAGTACTTATGGTAAAACTGCTTTTTTTATGCTAATTTTTAGAGAAGTTCTCATTAAAAATTTATAAATACAATTCTTATAAGTCTTTGTCCTTCTGGTATGGCTGTGTCCTGCTCTGATGTTATTGGAGGGCAGCAGTGAGCTCACCTGTGGGAGGTGTGCCCAGGGAAAGGAGGAATGCAAGAGGGAGATAAACCATGGGAATTGAACCCTACCTTCACTGGGACAGATCCCACATGCAGCTGGGGGGGGCACAGGATAATGAAGGTTCCCTTTCCTCTTTCCATCCAGTGGAACCAGGTGACTAAGGGATATGGGGCAATGGCAGCAAGTTCCTGCCTGGCACAGCACGCAGTCCCCTCTGTGGCAGCCCCACCTTCCCAGGCTCCCTTACATAATAGATATGAGGGTCCGCAAGTGGAACCCAACAATGATGATGAGGAGGATTCACCTATGTTGGAGATGTCACCAAGGTTAAGTGGCCTACACCCTTTGTAAAAAAAGTTTCCATAAAGAAGAGAAGATGGGTTATTGTCATTGGGGACTCTCTTCTGAGGGGAAGAGAAGGCCCAATATGCAGACCAGGACCTCTAATAATGGAAGACTGCTGCCTCCCTGGGAAGCAGATGTAACAAGAAAGCTTCCTACCCTGATATGGCCCTCAGATTATTGTCCATTATTGATTTTTCAGGTAGGCAGTGAGGAAGTTGCTACAAGAAGTCCATCAGTGATCAAAAGAGACTTCAGGACCTTGGGACAACAGTTTGGGGTATCAGGAGCACAAGTGGTGTTCTCCTCCATCCTTCCATTAGCAAGTAATGATGAGGGAAGAAACAGGAAGAGTCATCGGATCCAATACCTGGCCCTGAGACTGGTGTCACCAGCAGAATTTTGGGTTCTTATATCATGGTTCAATCTGTACAGCACCAGTCCTGCTGGTGACAGATGGGGAACACCTGTCTCAGAGGGAAAAGGATCCTGGCATGGGAGTTAACAGGGCTCATTGAAAGAGCTTTAAACTAGTTTTGAAGGGGAAAGGGATAAAATCAGGCTCACTGGAGATAAGCCTGGTGGTGGCACACTGGTGTTTGAGAGACAGTGTGGTGACAAGAACCTTTGGTCTGCTGTCTCAATGGAAGTAAGGAATTAAGACCCATGTGGCAGCCAAGACTTAGGGGTTGTTGATGTGCTAGCAACCAAGCAGGTGCCTGAGAATACTCACAGAAGAATTAGGGCTTCTCCCCCAAAAATGCGGCAGGATCAATAGCACAACTACAGTGCATCTACACCAATGCTCGCAGCATGGGTAAAAGCCAGAAGCAGCTTGAAGCTATGGTCCAGCAAGAAAAATAGAATATAGTTGCTGTCAAAGGAACATGGTGGCAAGACTCGTAAAACCAGAGTGCTGCATTAGATGGCTACAGGCTCTTCAGAAGGGACAGGCAAGAAAGGATGGTGGGGTAGCCTTGTAAATCAAGGAGAGTTTTGATTGTCTAGAGTTTAATGATGGTGATGACAGGGTTGAATATTTGTGGGTAAGAATCAGGAGAAAGGCTAACAAGACAGATATCACAGCAGAATTCTGTTATAGACCACCCAGCCAGGACAAGGAGGCAGATGAAATGTTCTATAAGCAGATGGGAGAAGTCTCACAATCACCAGCCCTTTTTCTCATGAGGGATTTCAATTTACCAGATGTCTGCTGGAAATACAATACAAGAGAGGAGACAGTCTCAGAGGTTATTGAAATGAACCAGCTAAGGAAGGAGCTCCACTGGACATGTTGTCCATGAACAGAGAAGAACTGGTGGGTAATGTGACAGTTGGAAGCCTTCTTGGGCGCAATGATCACAAAATGGTAGTTTTCGATTCTCATAGACATAAGAGGGGGGAGTCTCACAGGTTGAAGGAGTCCTGAAGGACAAAGGAGTCTAGGAAGGCTGGGCATTCTTCAAGAAGGAAATCTTAAAGGCAGAGGAGCAGGCAATCTGCATGTGCTAGAAGACAAGCCAGTGGGGAAGAAGACCAGCCTGACTGAAAGAGAATTTTGGGTGAAACTCAGGAAAAAAAGGAGATTTTATGACTTTTGGAAGAAGTGACATGCAACGCAGGAAGACTACAAGGATGTCATGAGGTTTTGCAGGGAGAAAATTAGAAAGGCCAAAGTACAACTAGAACTTAACCTGGCTACTGATGTAACAAACAATAAAAAATATGTTTCTATGAATAACAACAGAAGAGTGGCTAAATAGAATCTTCGTCTGTCTCAGCCCACTCAGTGGGTGACGAGGGCTGTGAATTTTTATAATGCCTCGAAAAGGCTATCCCTGCATGGCAGGGCCACAGAAGCAGTAGAGTCACGACAGTGACTCAGAGTAACAATATAAAATGATTTTTGTTTTTTTAACAACAGTCAATAAGCCTTGTGGATAAAGGTTTTTAATGCTTGGACTTGATGATCTTAAAGACCTTCTCCAATGCAGAAGTTTCTATGATCTATTATTATTTTAAGGAGAGAGGGAGAAGAGAGAGAAGAGAGAACAAATAATGGTGCTAGTTCTACTGAATTTATATGAAGTGTTTATTTTAAATCCGTACGGCAGTCCATGGAGCACACAATCTAAACCATCAAAATATTGTCCCATGAGAATACCTATGTAACCTTTCTATTACTGTTGATGGTAAGTTTGTAACTGAACACAATAGTGAACATAATCTATTTTCTACTTAAGTGATATGTTACTGGTTTATATTTTTACAGCAATAATTAAGGTTGTTGGGTCATTATTGCTGAAGTTGTGTGATGTCATTTATTGCAGAAGAGAGAGTCTGTTGCGTAGATATAGCAAAGCAAGTTAAACAATAAAAGTTAGGAATGGAAAGGAACAGAAATGTGAAGACCCAGAAAATGCTCTTTCACTCCCTGATTAATAGGGGCAAAAAAACCCCAACTTTGAGGACAAAGTGGCTGACCTGGAGTTTTGGGGGAGTGTGAGCTGGATGGGGTTTTTTTCTGGACATACCTATGACAGTTATTGAAAGCCAGCGACTCTTTCTAAACACAATGAAGATAAGGCTGGTATGATTTTACTAGAATAACAAATTTTCCAAGATTATGTTCTGAAACAATATGGACTATTTCACATGGCTTGTATGTCCACTCCCTGTTAATTTAATGTGTGCAGGAAGTTATTGACAAAGGATCTATTTTTTTTTGCTGAACCTTTTTTCTGTGTCTCAGGGAAATACTTTGGGCTATAAATATTCTATTAGCATTGCCATTTGGATGCTTGTTTTTGCAGCTCTGGAAATATTTGTCTAGCTGTGGTCAATAAACACAAAGAAATTCTAATTAAAAATATTCCTCCAACATGTAATAAATCATGTAAAAGAGAAATATTTTGTTACTATTATATATCCCTCTATTGGTAAAGTACTGTTTTCTTTATGATTAATTTCAAAAGCAGATTATAATTAAAAAAGAATGTAACATGGTAGCTGACTTTTGAAAGTATGATCCCAGAATGAATATTTTAGACAAACAAAAAATAAGTCTAAGTATTCACTTGAACCTGGGTAATGGAGGAAGTTCAGACAAGGGAGATCGATTCACAGAAAAAGTAGAATGATAATTGCAGTGAGGGAATCTACTGGAATTCTTTTACTAATTTCCTTTAAAAACAGAATAGAAAGTATTTAAGTATTCAAGTAGCCTAAAAATATTAATACCCTATTGCCAGAAAGAAAAATCACAGGAAGCTCAGGTTTTCCCCTGGTGCCCACTAACAGTGTGAAACAATTAAAACTCAGTTAAATAATGTAAGCAATAATTATTTATATTTGTATTTAATAATTATTAAAAATAAATTATGGCTGTAAAAATAGGCAATATTCACCATCTGTCAAAACAATTAAAAACCTGTAAAACAATGCAACATTGATAATTAATATACTAAATGTGCATTCAATAAAAAAACCCTCAGTGTTCTGAAACTTATTTAAATCATACAGATCGAAAAGACTTCGTATCTTATTGACTAGTAACCTTGGACTCAAGAAGGATTTTTCATTCTCCCTAGGTTTTTGTAACACTTCCCCAAATATATATGGGGGATGAACTGTGGTGTAAGACTCTTGTGCTTTTCTAGAAAAATTAACACATTTTCTGTAAAACTTTTCCACCTAAAGCACTGAAAACTAAGTACCTGAAATCCTGACTAAGGTTTTATTAGGATTTGCAGCCTAGACCCTACTATAGGCAAAAAAATTTTACTCTTGTTTTAAAGCACAGCTAGAGGAGCTGGCTGGGTCACCATCTACCTTTTACATAATACCTTTCAGATGACAATACTTACTCTGGAACCAAAATGTTTGATTTCTTGAACACAAATAAAACTATTCTCCCTATCAGGAGAGTGCTGTAAAATCAGTAATCATACACAAGTATGGTTCAAGTTAAATTTTAGTGGAATGTCTGATTTTTCAATTTCTAGTTAAATATTTTGGTCATCACAGTGCATGAATTAAACTTTTTTGACATGATGTGTTCATTCTTCAGAATCTCCCTCTCTCATGGTGATGATGTGATAGAGGTGATGGCATGGACCATGAATATGTTTTCACTGCACTTTTCCAGAAAGTTACCGAAACCAAAACAAACCTTTAAAAATTAACCAAACACAGTGTAGTTACTCTAATATTCCCTCTCCCCCCCTATAAATAAATATATCAGAAAGTCCAAATAAGTAAGATGGAGAAAGACTGAGAAAAAAAAGTGAAGGGAAGAGGGGGCAGGGAAGGGAAGAGAAAGAGAGGACCAGAGACAATGGGCACAAATTGAAACACAGGAGGTTCCATCTGAACATCAGGAAACACTTTATTACTGTGAGGGTGACCTAGCACTAGTACAGATTGCTGAGAGGGGTTGTGGAGTCCCCATCCTTGGAGATCTTCAAAAGTCTGGATGTGGGGCTGAGCAAGTGGCTTTAGGTGACCCTGCTTTGAGCAGGTGGGTTGCCCAAGATGACCTCTGGAGGACACTTATGGTCTCAGCCATTCTGTGATTGTGTGAAAAGGAAGGGAGGGAGGGAGGGAGGGAGGCAGGCAGGCAGGCAGGCAGTCAGGCAGGCAGGCAGGCAGGAAGGAAGGAAGGAAGGAAGGAAAGAAGGGAGGAAAGAAGGAAGGTCGGAGAGAAATAAGGGGAAAATATGCTTTTAGCATGAGAAAAAAAGAAAAAGAAAGAAAAATCTATGCCGCTCCACTTTTGTTTGCAGACAATTGTGGTATTTAATCATGTGATCAGATTAATGTCCTTTTTAAACTGTCAATGTCAAGGTAAATTGATTCATTGCTCGTGGTGTGCACTGTCAGCATCTATTGTTATCTTTTCTTTTCTTACTTGTCATGCAGATTAATAACATTAGCGGTGCCATATGCTTGCAGCATTTTTCCCATGTCAGTCACTTAGGAATTTGCTCTGCAGTTCATTTCTCTTCTGTGAATTTCTTTGTAGTACTTCTTTGATTAGTCTAAACAGCAACAAGAGTACATTGTATCTGTTTCTGACTACTCACATCCATTAAACATTTCTAAAAGTTTCATGTTGTAGCCACTGAATAAATGTCCATGAGCAATGAAAATGTTTTATTGGTTGTATTTTTACTACCTTAAATTTGTATGCTTTTTTTCCTCAAACACTGAAGAATGCATCTGGTGGCTATTATGAGACCACAAAAAAGAAGGAATATTTTTGCATGTAAAACACTGAATTAATTTCTCTTTTATTTCAAAAATAAAGTCTTATTAGCCAGACATAATCAGAGAAAATAAAGGCTAAAATTACAGCAAATAAATCCTATATGTTATAAAATATTAAATCCTGCTAGAACTGAAAAAGATGACCGATTTTGATGTGATGGGAATCAATTTGGAGACACTGATAGTAGACTAGTAATCCATTTTTAATATTTCAATTAATTACGCTGAAAAGAGTCCAGAACTTCTAACAAAATGTCATGATGATGTAATTTTTTGTCCATATATGAATAGTGTTCTAAAATAAATGGGAAAAATGTAATAGTAGAAAGTGTAAGATCATGAATTTAGAGACAAAACCCAAAATTTCTGCTATCAGCTAGGAGTTCAGCAGCAGCAAATATCACTGTAGCGGAAACGTGCATGTGTGAGATTATTCACAATATGACTAATGTGATACCAGATAACAAGTTGTTTCCATTTGAGACAGAAAATATTAAAGCCTTCATACAGTGGAACAGTGAGCATGTATCTGTAATACTCTGTGAAGTATTGTATTTAGTTTTAGTAGTACATGTTTAAAGAAGATACCTAGAAAATAGCATGTAACAATGCAGAGAAAATTATTATTTTACCAAAACAATAACTATATTAACAGGTTTTGGATTTGCTTATTTGTTTTTTTTTTTTTTTTTAACTCAGTGAAACTAGTCATCTAAATGCCTGTCTTGCCAGTCCAAGATAGGGGTGCAGGCAGAATTTGATGCAACATGCAGATTAATATCTGGCTTCATGGCTGGTGTCTTCACCAGTGTTTTGGTTTCTACAATCATGGGACATTGCCTGATGAATACAGCCTATTAGGGAGAGATGGGATCCAATCTGTGGATACAATCCACCTGTGTATTCAAAAGCAACTAGGTAAGTAAATGCACTTACCAGAGTAGTAAGGAATGGTCCCCAACCCTTTCCAAAAGCAAGAAACCTAGTTCAAGCTACCTCAAGTGCACATAGACCAGTGCAAGTAATCTGGGCAACAAACAGGAAGAAATGGAACACTCAGACTGAGTTATTATGTCATGAGAGTCACAGAAATCTGGCAGAACTCCCATGACTGGAAGACCACACTGGATGACTACAAACTGTTTCAGAAAGATAGGAAAGGAAGAAGAGGAGGTGGAGTTGCATTTTATATAAAGGGAAATTTGAGGGTATGGAGGTGAACTGTAGAGACCATGCAAGTTTTATTGAATGTCCTTGAACCATTAGAGACATCATCACCAAGAAGGAATCTCATGTTAGGTATCTGTTACTGACCTTTCAGTTGTGATGATGAGGCCAATGAAATCTTACTTCAACTTCTTAAGGAAACCTTGGGCCTATAGAATCCAGACATGGGTTGGGAAAACAACACAGCGGTGCACAACTTGTCCATCAAGTTCCTGCATTCATTGAGGAATTCTTCCTGCTACAAATGCTGGACATACCAACTAAGCACAGCACATTTCTGGATTTACTGCTCACAAACTGAGAAGATTTAGTTGACCACATAATTACCAGTGGTAGTTTTGGATACAGCTATCACAACTTGTGGAAGTTAAGGTCCTGCTAAACACACAGATCAGTAATATGACAAAGATCCTGGATTTTGGAAGACCCAACTTCAATATTCTCCAAGCTCAGCCAAGGACGATTCCCTGGGAAGCATCCATGTAGGGCAAAGGAGCTTGTGAGTGCTGTGAATTATTCAAGAACAGTCTCCAGGAAGCACAATAACAGTCCATCCCCCAAAAAGAGAAGGGAAGAAAGCAGAACAAAAGGCTACCCTGGCTTAACTATGAGAATTTAGATATGCTTAAAAGCAAAAAATAAGCATAATAACTATGGAAAGGTGGCCAAATAGCTTTGATGACAACACTAAACTGAGTGATGAGGCGGACACATTTGAAAGGAGAGCCATCTTACAGAGACACATGGACAGACTAGAAGAGTGGGCTATCAAGAACTGTATTTATCAAAGACAAGTCCATGGTATGGAATAACCAAAAAGCCCAGTACTGGGCTGGGATACTTTTGACTGGAGATCAGACTTGCTGAAAAAACAATGGGTCCTAGTGGACAACAAGCTGAACATGAGTCAATAGTGTGTTACTGCAGCAACAAAGGCAAATCAGATACTGGGCTGCATGTGTAGTGGCATTACTAGCAGAGATACAGATGTGATCATCCTTCTCTATACAGTGTGTTTCAGGCTGTACCTGGAGTGATATGTCCAGTCCTGGTCCCCACAATTCAAGGGAGACACAGACAGGCTTGAAAGGGTGCAAAGGAGGTCTAAAAAGACAGTAAAAGGGCTGGAGAGCTTGCCCTATGAGGAAAGACTGAATGCTTTTTCTTCTTGAAGAGAAGGCTCATGGGGACCTAATCAAAGTGTTCCAGTATGTAAAGGGCAGATACAAAGAGGACTGAGACTCTCTTCACAAAGAGCATATGGAAAAGACAAGGGGCAACAGGTAGAAGTCACACCAGGAGAGTTTTCAACTTAATACAAGAAAGAAAATTTTTACAGTGAGAACACTCACTGGAAAAGCCTCCTCAGGGGTGTGGTAAAGTCCCCAGTGCTGTAGGTTTTCAAGGTACAATTGGACAGGGTAGTAGATAATCTCATGTAGGCTTCTTTTCCCATAAAACATTGGACCAGATGATCTTTTGGGGTCCCTTCCAGCTTGGGCTATCATTCTTTTTCTTGTCTTCTCTAAGGAAGGTTCATTGTAAGATAGATGATAACTAACTTGTGAGAGATTTAGAATTGTTTAGGATTTAGGGTATAAATTAGACTCAATGATATCTCTCAAAGGCTCCAGAAGAGACTGCATAAAAGCAACTACTTTTCAACTGAAAATAGATCAGTGAAATAAATCTGAGACAATGTATATGCAGATTTTTTGTGTGGAATTCATTTATCAGAAATGTTTGTAATAAGGATACATTACTCTGATTCAATTTCTCTAGGATGGCTTTGTAGTCAATGGAAAACAAGAAAAAAATACCACATTACAAAGGCAGAATTCATCTGCTCATTTTAGATTTTTATTTTAAGATGAATTCTGAAAGCTCCTGTTTCTCATTCATGATGATGAATTTTATTTGAAGTGGCAAGCTTAGACAAGAAGCCTAAATTGTAGAAAATTAATTTTGGCCAAGTGAATCATCACAAAGTCTGAATTATTGTGTCAAAAATATATCTTTCTCAAGAAGACTAAATGCAGTGAGAGGAATAGTGGCCTTTCAGATTTCACCTTAGCATAAACAGAGTAAATTCTGTGTTTCTTTCTCTGACCTATGTTATTTTTTAAAGATTTATCATTGTGTTGTTAAATTTGGAATGCTGTATTTTAATTGACACTTGTCATGCCTTGTGGTTTCCAAGTAAGTGTTTATTTTCATGGCATATCCATCCCCAAGGGGTATTGTCCTTTCACTGCCCTACTATGCTGTCCCAGGTAAATGCTAAGCTGAAAACACAAAGCTCTAGAGTATCTGAAAGCTAGCACAATATTTCTGCAGAATCTGCATATCCTAATTTTAGATATAGCAGTGCAGGCAGTCAGGAGAGAAAAAGTATTTTCCAGTGGCTAGCAGGAATTAGGAAAGATCTCTTGGAGGTGACAGAAAAGTAGGAATAGTTGAGTCTTATGTGACCTGAAAGAGTTTTTTAAAAATAACCCTGCAGTCTGGACAAACTATTACATGCATATAAAAAAATTTAAAACAAAATAGAGAAGTGAGAATAAATAATAATAAAATAAAAGTAATAAATACTTTGTTACATTATTTGCCAAATTCATCCGTCTACTACAAGGTGCAAATGTATTGCAAGATAGGCATAATCTTGTTTATAATGAAGTCAGTGAACAAATTGCCACACAAACAAGTGGAGAGTTATGTCATTGATGATCATTTCCTCAGTTTGAAAGAAAACACCTCCTATAGAATCTTTAAGCTTTAGATTTACCAGAGGCTGAACTGAAATAAATTAAAATTTCCTGTAAATATAATTTGGTAATATATTCAGTGTAGTCTGTTATTAGTGAAAGTCATTATCACAAAACATTAACAAAGATAAAGATCTGGCCACCTAGCTTAAAATTAGAAGGTAACTTGTAATATAGTATCTCATTCTCCACAGACGAACAACCATAAAATTTTGATGCTTTTCAACAGGAATTGTGCATAAAAATACAAGACAATATATGAAGCTATCAATATTGGATATTGATAGACATTTTTTTCTGCTCACTGAAAGATTATTTAAATTTAAATAGTCTTGAATAGTAATAAATATGGTGAATAATTTGCTAATATTTTCCTTTGTCAGTTTCTAGAAGTTTCATATCTGTCACAGACATAAATTCTTCCATACTTACTTTCATTTAAATTGAAGCAGTGAAAGAAAACAGCAAAACAAACTCCCATATTCCTTTGTAATATATACTTGTGTGTTTGTACGTGTATACATGCACATAGAATCATAGAATCATAGAATGGTTTGGGTTGGAAGGGGCCTTAAAGATCATCCATATCAGATACATGAAGCACTCCCCAAAACAGAATGTCTAGTTTGTTTCCAGAGAATTCCTGAGCAATCTTGCTGTTTTTCTAAGTACAAATTACAAAACTTGCACCTGTTGCTCCTTGTCTTCTCCATGTGGCTCCTTGTGAAGAGAAAGCCACTGTCCTCTTTGTAGCTGCCCTTTAATTACTCTGACCCAGATTTATTAATGAAGTAAAATATTTCAACTTCAAAAATCCCTATAGATTGTAGCTGTTTAAAAATGGGAATATGGAGATTTAAATTCCTAAGAAAGAGCAGGGTATATAATCCAGTCTCCTCATTCTCAGTCCAAATGTCCAATAGGCAATTATAAACAAGATGGACCTGTTAGCTGACTTCAGAAAAATTGCACATACTGTTTTAGTGTCTCTACTCATGAAAGGGACAAAATTAATAAGGGATAGAAGTTTGAAACACTTCTACTTGGAATTTCTGTTGCCTGGCTATAACCAGCTGATTTCTCAAAAAGCTGTACTGGCATTCACATTCTTCATAGACATGTATGAACTCTTTATACAACCATTTTCCTAAATCAACACAAAAAAATTATTATGTCATCATGGGGGGAGAAGTTCCATGCATAAGTCTTCTGAGTCATATGTCTCATTCCACTAAATATAAAGGTAGCCAAGAAGCTATGGTGGCCACATTAAAACAATTTTCTGGAGCTAAGTGCTTAATAGTAAGTCAAAATGCTTTGAAGAAATTAATTTTATCTCATTTTAAACTAATTCAACATAGCATAATTCATCTGAGCAAATGTAGATTTTAGGCTGTTATGTTTCATTGATTATTTGAATCAGTACTTAAACAGCATGAACAACTTGGTCTTAAACATTTTCTGATATCATACCTATAAATTTATAAATTGTGAACTGTTTTGATAGACTATAGTTCTACACTAAAAAAACCCCATACTCTCAAGAACCCCCAAAACACAACTACACTTAGATCAATTTGCTCTAAGCTGCAGCCAAGAAGTGGAGGAAGAAAAGTTGGAATGGAAAATTTATAAAATTCCATTATACCAATGCACAAAATCAGCATCCAAATATATGTATCCACTAGTCATTGTCCATACACTGTGTGTACTTTTGTCATGGTTATCTAATAAGGCATTCTCTAATCTGTGTAATATTAGGTGGAGTATATTAATTGTATTGTTTATTTGAACAAACTAAAAAGCATGAATATTTATCATGATGGTAGTATATCTGATGCTATAATTATTCATACTGTGTCATATGCATTTCATGTACATCCATAGCCATATGTTTGAACTGACTTTCAGACATGCAAGGGTAATCATGTTTGAAGCTCATGGAAAACCTTTGTTCTTAGAAATCCTTACTCAATTAAAATATGAAGTTGTCTTTAGGAGATATTTCAACTCTTATGCAGATACTGTAAATTCTTTGTGAGTTGCAGAGTACCAAAATGTGTGCAAAATGCACTATAAGGCTAACTGTAAGGCATATTGGAAATAGTCCTTGATACAAGTCAGTCTACTTAATATTCAAGAAATAAGGTGTTGAGTTTATCACTAGCAGATTTCTATTACAATAATTTCAAAAACTTTGAAAAGCTGGTAAGAACAATAACTGTCAGACATCTAGTATTTTGTATCTAGTGACATAGTTTGATGAATTCTCTTTCAATCGTTCACCACATTGCTGCAATTATAATTTGTGAACACACACACACACACACATATTTATGGTCTTTGTGTATTAATGTGCTGTACTTAGCAGTAACACAAACACTGCAATATTTTCTAAAAGAAGAGGACAGGTCAAAAGTTATATTTGGAAATAACCAGCTAAATGGAAAAGAAAGAAATTTATTATGTAAGTGTTCCTCTGCTTTTCTCTTTCTGCTTTTATAAATTACCTCTGTGAGCTTTTTCAGCAGTGCAAACTGCTGCTGAGTTGTTCGTCATATTACCTAACCTAGAAATTAAAGCACTTTATAATACCAGGAAACACCCAACAAGAGACAGCTTATAAATATTTTGTAAAGCCTGAGCAATTTTTATTACCGTAAATGCCACAGCGGAGACACTAAGAAACCCTAGTGATGAACAGCAGATGAAAAAAAAATGCCTGTTTTTACAGCTTGTTTGTAGGATTGGAATACAACTGTATTATAAGTTCCCTTAGGTTAAGAATAAAACTCCTTAGCAATTTGTGAAGTTCATTGGTATTTTTCTGAAGTGTTTTTTAATGAAAAACAAAGTTGAGGCAAAAATAATAATACAAAATAAGAATTCTGGTTAATATTTCAAAAATAATTTTGTGTACAAATGAAAGACCAAAAGAGATAATCGGATGTTAACTCCATGAGGAAATACGAGTACTAAGTACAAATTACACAGAATTGCTTGAAAATGTTTTAAAGTAATATTTATTTAAGTACTCCAAACAGTTACAGACTAGAGTTTCACATACCACTGAAAATTTCAGCATTTGAAAATAACACCTAAATTTCACAGAGAGTAAAATATCAGAATGTTTCCAACTGGAAAAAGTGGAATTCTGTTCTTAACGGGCTCTGATGGCACAATTACAAGTGCCTAATAATGTGTCTACTAACTTCAAAAATATGTAGTATCATCAGATTTACTGAAGCTTTTTTCTATCATGATGATAGTCAAGTAGTATGACTGTATTTGTCAGTCCATGACAATGCTGTAATTAAAGTTAAATGCTTCTACACTATGTATTTGTAAAAAATGTCCTCAATCCACAAAAAGGACTTTTTTTGCACTATCAGTAATTTACATATTTCTGTCAAATTCAACCTATGTCAATTTAGGATTATGTTTTGTCATTAAAAATGATAAGATTTCACTATTTATGATAATTTCATAGAACCATAGAATCATAGAATGGTTTGGGTTGGAAAGGACCTTGAAGAACACTTACTTCCAACCCCCCTGCTGTGGGTAGGGACAATTTCCACTGGGCCAGGTTGCTCAAAGCCACATCCGGCCTGGCCTTGAAGACAGCCAGGGATGGGGCATCCACAGCTTCTCTGGGCAACCTGTTCCAGTGCCTCACCACCCTCCCTGGAAAGAATTTCTTCCTGACATCTAATCTAAACCTCCCCACTTTCAATTTAAACCCATTACCCCTTGTCCTGGCACTACAGGCCCTTGTAAAAAGTCTCCTTCATCTTCCTTGTAGCCCCTTCAGGTACTGGACGGTGCTATAAGGTCTCCCCGGAGCCTTCTCTTCTCCAGGCTGAACAAGCCCAACTCTCTCAGCCTGTCCCCATAGCAGAGGTGCTCCAGCCCTCTGATCACCTTTGTGGCTCTTTTGTGTTTCATACAACCCTTTTTCGGGTTTCATACAAAATAAGCATTGTGTGTATTGCTTTATTGACTATTTAGAGTACAGTCAAGCTCTTGGTTTTGATTAGAAAACCACACTTTGAATAAAACCACACACTCTCCAGGGATCTGAAGCTCCTTCCCATTTTGCTGCATGCGTTCAACTGGTGTCTTGACTCATCGCCATTGCACTGCTGGATGCACAGGGAGGCAAGCTTTATCTGGAGGGCTGGGGTGTCTCTCTTTAGTTTGGTAACTAGAACAACAAATGAAACTTGTGGTTTATAACCTTTCACAACAAAGGATAAGAACCTTTAGCTGTTGTGAAGGTGTTATAATATGCTCATATATGGCTATAATGCATAAAAAGTAAGATACCATGTACAGTGTGCAAAATCTGTGTAATCTTTGGATAAGAATGGAGATCTCAGTTGTTTCCCCACACTGGGTCTGTCACAGAATTTACAGGAGAAACAGGAATGTCTTCCCCCTGGAAGAGCATCTTAAGACTCTGCTGACCACACAGGGAACCTCCTGGTCTATGGGGGAGGGCTGAGGTGCTCTGGTGGGAGGAGCTCAGTGGTACAGATAATCTCCATTGCTATTTGGGACACATTGGTATTTAGGACTACTGCCTAGCCATAGGAATTGTGAAGGCATAGATGTCATGCCTCAATATTTCTTATTTTTTAAACAGCAGCATTCCTGTCCACCTTTCACATCTCTACACACAAATTACATATTCTAAACTAATCTAAACCATGCGAATCCTCCAGACATTGGTGCAACTATGTTTATTAAGCCTGGAGTTTTGGGCCATGAAATAACAGCTATGTTAACAAAGACTGTCCAGGATATAGTAAATTAATAAAAACAACAGAGATACATTTGGGAATTTAATTACTGTCTGTAAAACCCAAATGAAGGACTACTCTCAGCTTGGGTTCTCTCTTTAGTTTAGGAGTGTCCAGGTATCTTGTTTGCACTGTGAAGGTTACCAACAAAAATGGTGTGAGCAATAAGTGCAAAGGAAAATATAACTCTGGAATTTATTATTTCCCAGAACTCAGAAGCTTGTCTGTTTCCATCAAATAACTGTGGAGCATAAGCCCATCTAATCTGTTTGTTCACAACTTACATGAAGCTCAAGTGTATTGTGTTTGAAAGAACTGCTTAGGAGGATGTTTGCCATATCCAATCTGGAGTTAACTAAATTTGCTGGAAATGTTTAGACAGAAGAAATAGTCTCTTCCTTCAAGCAACTGTACCTGTTCAGCAGCAGTTCATGGAATACTAGGACTGAGATGTAGCAAGCAGAAACCGAGCAGTGTGCACAGACTCATGGAGATACCCACACAAACACAGGTCTACCATTACTAAGGAGCAGTTGTGAAGTCAAGCCTCAAACTGACAGTGGGCTGTGCTGCAACACAGTGAAGCACTGACCTTGCTGAAAAAGAAACTAGGCTAGACTGAAGGATGCAGTGTGTATCAGCTTAACAGGAAGGAAAGACATTAGGTTTTCTGTTGTTTTGTTTAAGCTGTCTTACCCAGATCTGAGATTTCCTTGGTCAGTTCATAAATCTGTAAGGCTTACATCAGAAAACGTATCATATATACCTATTTGCATCAGGTTACTCGGCCTTCATCTTCAAACTTTCAGGGAAACATGGGAGGGAAGATGATTTCAGATCGCTGGATATCTCTGAATAACTTCTATCTCAACTTCCTCTCCACTGATCTCTCTTTCCCACTGGCAGTGCAGGAAGACTGATGACAGGTATCAGGTCCCCACATGTTTTGACTCACAGGGAAACTCTTCATAATAGTTCCTCTCTGCTTCTCCTTCTTCTTCACACTTTTCCCCTGCTCCAGCATGGATCTTCAAGTGCTACAGTCCTTCAGGAGTAGGCTGCTCCAGCATAGGTCCTGTATGAGCCACAGTTCCTACTAGAATATCTGCTCCAGCATGGACTGGACCATGGGCTGCAGTGTGGATATCTGCTCCATTATGGGTCCTTCAAAGGCTGCAGGCACTGTCCTGGCACCTGGAGTACCTCTTCCTCTTTCCATTCCTAGGGGTGTCATCATCTTCTCTTTCCCTTCCTAGGGGTGTCATCATCTTGACTGACGGGCTCAGCCATGCCCTATGGTGGGTCCATGGGCACCAGCTGGAACTGTTTGTGCTTGGCACAGGGCAGGTTCTGGCCTCTCCTCACAGAGGCTGCCTCTGCAGGCCTCCACTACCAACACCTTGCTAGCTACACGCAGTACAACTTGTCCTCCTTCATTTAAACATTTGGATTTGCTTCAAGAGTGTGATTTAAGTCTAAGCAAAAATATACAGGTTTTTAAATCTGTTTCTTTTTTATTGTTCTTATACTTTGTGAGAATTTACCACTATTTCACTTAATTTTTACCTTTAAATGCACTGGTAACTTACAGTTATGATGGTCACGGTAATTCAAGAATTGTGACACTACTGGCAAGAAAGACACACTTTGTGGGAGGAGGGCACACAGGTCCTTCTTCAAAAGCTGCAAACATCAAGTTCAGTGTACAATTTACTGGGGTTTAACTTAATTATTTTAATCAGTTACAATTTGGCAAAAGGATGGTTGGCAAATGGGGAGCAGAAAGGGATGTCAGCAACAGGAAGGATAATGAATCTATTAACCTTCAGAGAGAGAGGGAAAGGCTGATGAATATCACTTGTGGAAAACTGAGTAGCTACCACAGATAAAATATGGAGAAGATTGACTGTAATGAAGTTAGTACCTCTGTTGAACTTACTTTAGCATCTTTGTTATATTGTAGGACTTCATTTAAAATTAGTAGGCATTGGAAAAAAGTTTTTCTCTCTCCCACATTAAAAAAAATTCATGTTGATGCTGATTAAGTGTATTAAAATCACATATGATACAAGATTATTTTTTTTAACAACTAGCATTTTCATTTTTTCTCCCTCAAATCTTCTTTGCTCCAATCTCTAATCATCCAAATTTCATTATTCCATTCTTTCAAGACACTTTTCTTTCATATATGATACAGACATGACATCAGATAATGCAGTTTCTATGTATGACAACTGAAAGTCTCCCTAGTGAGCTGTAACATACAATATTGTACAAAAAATCAATAAACTAAATATGCAGTGATCCAAGATTTCTGTCTGGCTATTAAGTAATTACCAGCAGACTGACAGACTCTTGCTTGCTAAAATATATTCCATTTGTGCTTTAAGATCTCAAAGAGTGCTGAGTAGGAAAAATTCCAAGTAGAAATACTCAAGTCAGCATAAAAGCTTATCAGAAGGTTTTAAGAAAGATAGAAATACTAGTCAGCAGAATAAAACCTAGATTTTTATGTGATTGTGATCATCTTAAACTAAGATTATTCCAATGCAATTTAATAGAACTATCATCTTGCAGTTAACACATCTACCACATGTAGAGCTTTTAACTGGTAAAGGCAGGGGCTGTGTGTGTGGAGGGACCGGCTGGCAGACAACTGGTCTTGAAAGAGGGGCAGGCAAGAGGTGAGCAGCGCTGGCAGTCACTGCAACCTGTTCATACCATGTGTGGTTGCATAAAACCAGTCCCTAGGGAGAGTCAGTGTCCAGGGTGTGCAAACAGAGCAGCATTGCACATGCACTCTGCCCCTTGTCAGGCTGCTGCCTGCTCTGCACATCCAGAAGCTTAGGATGCCAGATCAATGGTCACCCCACCTAGCTGGTGGCCATGCAAGCCAACCTGAAAGCTTCAGGTGTCCAGGGAATTAGGATGACATCTTTCAAAAGAATCATCATTTTATAAAACTACAGGTGACTGAAAGAAAATGGTGTTTACCCGCTTCAACTGCAAGGCTGAACCCCAAACAGCAGCACTACAGCCTAGCGATGTTAAGACCTTCACCCAAACAATGACACCGGAATTGGATATTCCTTACTAAGTAACACTGAAGCACCCATTACCATCCACAATTTTTTTCTAGAGAAGTTTGCTGCCTACCAGGAGCTTGCATTCATAACATCACTGGGAGGCTGCCAAACATGATGAACCCTATAGATTATGATCCAGTCCTACAATACCACGTAAGGTCCAATGATACTGCAGTAGGGCAACATAGTGTCCAAAGTATTGATTAATATTTTCCCTTTGACCTTATAAAGTCAGTTTCAGGCATACTTTATATTATTTATTCTTTCAGAAACACTCATGGTAATAATAATATATAATGGGAATATTACAGACTTTCCAGATACATTCTTCACTTAGGAGACCTTCCTTATATTAATACACTGGAAATCATATGTAATTTGGATAATTTTCTTTTTAAAGTACATTAATAGAAGTAGAAACATATTATTACAAGCATGAATTTGATTATCAAGTAATTACTTATTGGAGAATATTGAAAAACCTTGAATGAGTAGATAACAAAATAGTATTTTTAAGGAAATGTGGTAACATACTATCCTGAAGTTTTATCATTAGTGATTGAGCTCCAGCTTCCTCATTTATTGTATATGTCTAAATATTCCTTCCTTTATTTAACATTATTTTATTGGGGTTTACATAGTGTAATTTAAAAAAGCATTCAGCTTTTGATATTGTCTTCTGTGGAAGTGCATGAATAAACAAGCAATGGCAACAAAAATGCAGGTATATCTATACTACATTTCTTTGGAATACATGTCTCTTTTATGATGGACCAGACTAATGTATCATCAGATTGACAGCTCTTATCACAGTAATTCTGATGATGTATTAGTGTAGTATATCATCATAATGCTGTCACTGTGATGATGTATTAGGGTGGTACATCATCAGATTGATGGTGAAAACAAAATGTGTGCAAGTCAGAAATCATTAAGTTTTGTTGTAGGATTCTCTCAGGCTTTGTCTGTATATACATTAGAATATGTTCACAGAGAGAAAACTCTTATCATAGCTTAATGTTCCCACACCCTACCTGCTTTCTATCTCTACTTTTCTGTTTTACTCTCTTTTCTTTCCACTCAATTTATCTTTCCAGCCTACATTACCTTTCTCACCTCTCAGCTCTTATTGCTTCCACCTACTATTCTTTACTTCTTTATCCTGACATTTTAGACACAGGTCTAGGTTATAGTCTTCCATGATATTCACCTTCCACATGTCCTCTCCTGTTCTGCTTTTCCACCATTGCTTACAGTATTTCTATATTTATTACTCCATCTCTTATTCTTCTGCTATTCTCAGCATTCCTTCCAGCACCTATTCTACCTTACTGAAAATGGTGACTTCTGGCTTCTAAATTTATATTAAATTTCGATTCTGTAATTACCATAACATCTGGACTTCACTGTCCTTTCCTGCATATCTCTGGCGTATTTTTAAACAACATGGGGTGGGGCAGGGTGGAAAGGCAAGGCAAGGCAAGGAACCTAGAGGTGCTTGCAGATGGTCACTGTCTGAAGTAAGGTATGAGCTGGGTGGACTTCAGTCTATAGAAGGACAGCTCATCCCTCCGTACTTTCCTCTGTTTTAGCTTGTCAGTGAACACCAGTTTAAGTGCTGTTTCAATTAAGTACTCACAGTTCTTTCTGTGAATAGAAAGCTACAGGTCTGGAACAAAAACTGAAATATTGGCCCATGCCTTGAACACCTTGCGATGTTGACAAATCAAGAAGAAGATTCTATTTTTCATTTATTTATTTATTTATTTATTTTACTATTTCTGTCTTGAAAGATTTAATCTTGATGTCTTAAACATTTGGGGTGGTCTGATTCTGGCTAGATCTGCTAGAAATATAATTTTATAGTCACTATCATGAGAATCAAAATTATGAAGCTGACATCATAGTTTCTGAGAGCAAGGTCCTTTCTTACTAAAAAACCAACACTGAGTATGGCTAGCCAAGTGGTACTGACTTAAAAAGTCTTCAGCTGTATGGACAATATTGAATAAAGTAATGTGGCATTATGAAGGATGGTAAATTACATTTTCATCTCACTATACTGTTTTAAGTATAGAGATAAAATTAGCTGAATTGTGCAGATGTTAATACAATCAAATAATTATACCACATATATTTCTATATATTGTATTTAAAATAATCTTTAAAATAAATAAAACCCCCGAATTTAAAAATGTGTATAATCAAGAGTATTATTATGTTGTCTGGTGAAGACCACCCAGTGTTTTTGCACTAAATACAACCGTACACTGTGGCGGTGTTATTTCTTCTTCCACTTATACATGATTATAATTACTATACATTTGAATTCATACAGTAAATAGATTGCATATAATTTATCATCTATGAAATGCAACACCATGTTGTTTTTCTCTTATTGACTCTTTCTTCATTACTAAATTAATGGTGACAAATATTAAATCTAAGATAAAAATAACAGGCTACAGTGCAAATTCATTAGTTTAGATAATTGATACTTACAACATACCAGAGCACAAAGAGAAGGGCTGAACAACCTAATAGTATTTAGAGAATAAAAGGTTACCAACACTGTTTTAAAGTGTGTATAAATGTAAAGCCTGGTCCTAGTCTCATTATGCTGCTTCTTTTGGAACAGCGATTCTTTTTTTTTAGAGACAATGTTATTTCACAGAGCATGAAAAGGTAATCCATTTTTTATACCTTGATGGTCCGTTCATAGAATCGCAAAGTGATCAAACAAAAAGAATATGTAAATTACTTTGTCTGTAAGATGACTGCCTACTCTGACCTAAAGGCAAAATTTTCTTTCTACCCCTCTCTCTCAGTGATTTCCACTGCAAAGTCAAAACAGCAGCGTATCTTTACACAGATTTTGAAATACTGCTCAAATCACAGAGCTGAGGTACAAATCCGAGGTTCAACCTGAATTCTCTTTTCTCCAACTACGACTCTTTTTTAATTAAGTGGTGTTATGAACAGGAAACAGATACAAGGTATCAACCATTCAGATTTGTTAGATAAAATCACCTTTTGCTTATGCTATCATGTCTTATGTTTTTGATTATGGCCTGAACTAAAACTCACTGCAGCCAATGAAAATTTTTAGTGGACATTCAATCAGATGGTAGGATGGGAACAGAATGTTTTACTGACTGTTTCTCCTGATTAGTTTTGGTGTTTTCTTGTATATTTCTGTCTTTTGGTTTGTCAGATATTCTCAAATCTAGCAATATTTTCATTCATATTTCAAATGAGGGAGAGGGGGAAACAACAGCACACAAAATGAAAAAAAAAAAGAGGAAAAAGCATACAAAGACTGTATGCAATCTATTGGGTGTTATTTTTTTGATATGGTATGAAGCATTCACTGATATTGAAGTATTTAATTAGGAAAATTGTAAATGACAATGTAGTACCATTTAATGGCTTACTCTAATATTTTATGTTTAACTAGAGGTGATTCTGTGCATCCTATTTACTAACTGCTTGTGGCAGTTAAGACCTGACAACATACACTCAGATAACAATGGTTTGAGGCACAAGAAATATTCCTTTTTTTAATTTTATTTTAACAAGCTCCTTTATAATGTGGTATTATCTTTCAAAACATTTTAAGCTTGTTAAGTCTGCACCAGACATTTTTAAGAACACACTTAAAGTAGGTGAGAATTATCTTCGTCTTGAAACAGTGCTCTTAAAGATAGCATAACACGTTTTTGCATATTCAAAACTTGAATCCATTCTTTGTATTCTTTCATTGTCCAGGGCATCTATGCTAAAATGAACTTCGTGAATACTTCTCATCTGTTGCTTTCCCTCTGATTATTAGCTAGATAACTTAAAAATGGTCATATGTGAAAATGTGGTTTCACCTTCAAGGCATGAAACTGCTTAACTGTGGTTTTTGAATGGCAGTATTTAAGCACATATTCATTACACTCACCACTACAGATGAAAATGTACAAGAGTAAAGGTATCCTATTATCTATTATTCCTATATTTTATTCTGATCTCCTCTTTCGTTTTCCCTTGATAATATGGACATATGTACAAACATTATAGAAGCTTACATGAAGCCCTTTTATTCCTTCTCATTCCAATAAAGAATGCCCTCATAATAAATAGCCTATTATCTTTTACATTATTCCAATTACTCTTGTAGAATGTACTGTACTATTGTGGGAATTTTTTTTTTTTTTTGGTTATTAATTTAGATTTTTAAAACATTTTTATTTCAGTGTGCAGCAACACATTAGTCATAAACAGTCATCAGGAATCCTTCAACAAAGCATTAGTCAGCAGATTCAAAATTAAACCTAGGCTCTTTGTAAGGAAAAAACCAAAACAAAACAAAAGAAAACAAAACAAAGGAATCTGAAAAACAGTTTTATTAAAAAAAATCAAATATATGTTAGAATATGCTTCCATTTGAAATGGTATCAAGTACATCGTAAGTGACTCTACGGTATGCACAAACAGGACCAAACATTGGTGCTGGTACATTTCCTAATAGTTTTATATTCAAATAGGACTGATATGAAACTACACATCTTAATAGAAATTATAGTATATGCTTAAAAGATAGGGTCTGCATATATTTAGTTAAGCAGAACATAGGGAATTTAGTGTGACCAAGCTACTTCCATAGCAGAGCTGAAAATATAGACACAAAGACTTGGGCTAATAATGTAAAATGACATTGAGGATTTTGGCTTCCTAAGTGACAGTTCAGAGCATTCAACATGCTGAACGTCTGAGTGTTCAGTCAGAAAATGTAGTGTATGACTGCATGAAGACATTAATTAAAAAGTTCTGAAGAAAGGGACAAGGATAAGATGTAAATTATGCTTCTCAAGCACTTTACCCAGAACTTCAGGGACATATTTCTTTTGTTTTGTGTTAAAAACCTAAAAGTAGAACTTTTTTTTTTAAAAAAATATATTTAGAGAGAACTTTATTAGGTTTACACAGCAACAGAAGGAAGCAAGTTTGTGCTTGTCTTTCTTGTAATATCCAAGTAGTGAGAAGAGCTGCACACAAGCAGGATCATAGATACATAATTACTGTCTTTCTTGTAGAGAATCTAAACCTCGTTCTTTACCATTGGTTAAAACTTTCTAAAACACTGGTTAAGTTTACTTATACCAGCCCTCATAGTGCCGTGCTTTACATTTGTAGCCCAACACGGTTGATAACACACAAGTGCTTTGCCTAATGCTGAGCAGTGTTCTCACAGCATCAAGGTTGTCTCTCCACCCCACCCTAAAGGCTGGGGGTGAGCAAGAGGTCATGAGGGACACAGCTGGGACAGATGACCCAAACTGACCAAAGGGATATTCCATACCATGTGCTCAGCAATAACAGCTGTGGGAAAGAAGAGGCGGGCATTATTATTAAGGTGTCTGTCTTCTACAGCCACTGGTATGCGTTCTATGGTGCTCCTTCCCTGGAGGTGTCTAGGATAGAGTTGTTTTTTCTTTAGAGTAGCTCATATGGTGCTATGCTTTGGCTTTGTGACCAGAAGAGTGTTAACAGCTCACTGATGTTTTAGCTATTGCTTAGCAGTGCTTACATTGTGTCAAGGTCTTCTCTGTTTCCAACACAGCCCCACCAGTGAGTAATCTGAGAGTGCACAAGAAGTTGGGAAGGGATGTAGCTGGGACAGCTGACCCCAACTGACCAACCAGATATACCATACCATATGACATTTTGCTCACATGGGGGAAGAAGGAGGAAGGGGGGACATTCAGAATGATGGGATTTATCTTCCCAAGTAACCATTGCATGTGATGGAGCCCTGCTTTCCTGGAGATGGCTGAACACCTGCCTGCTGATGGAAAGGTGTTCAGTGAATGACTTCCTTATTTTGATTTGCTTGTGCACACAAATTTTGCAGTTACCATTCTCCCCTCCATCTAATATTGTACATTAGGCTCACTGTCATGTTAATGTTAATATAAACTCACTCACACTGTTACAGATTTGCCCTTTTACTTTATATGGTGTTCTTATTTGTGAAGAAAGGGCCTGTAACAGTCAATGTAGTTAGAAGACCAGCTCTTTATTTCATATTCAACTGAATTATTTGCCTTAACTCACATGGCCATTTCAGATGTCTTGGGGTATAAGGGATCTCTCTTCGGGCTGGAAAATAAAGTACCTATAAAATAATCATACCCTACTGTAACAGTAGGTGGAGTTCAAGCATGAAACACCTGAAAATTTCAAACGTTACTGACATAAAGATTTAAGGATCTGGATTTCACTCCTATTTTACATTTAGATATTTAAATTGCAAAAATCTGTATTATAATTCTGCCCCTAGTATTTAATTTCTTTTTATAAAAATAATAATTCCATAATTCTTCACACTTGTATCCCTTGGTAATAATTTGAATTAATTAAAAATATGAATTCATGAAAGTACTCTCCCTTAGGATCCTTGAAATTCAGCAATAAATAAATATTCATTGTGTTGCTCTCCCTTTCCTAAAGGATGACACCTGAAAGTAAAACACATTTATTTTTAATGGAATACATGCTCTAGATGACTCTAGTTCAGTAAATGGAACTTTGATGAGTACAGTTGATATCCCTTAAGCCACTAATTGTTCAAGGTTATTATATGATAGTAATTATTTAGTAATCCTTTTTTTTCCCCCAGTATTCTAGGTATTGCCACTGAAAAACTGCTTGTTTTCCTTTTTTTCAGGAATTTAATACTCATGCAGATAAATGTTTATGTGAATCAGTTTACTTGCAAATGTTACACAGAGAATGTTTGCTTTTGAATAGGAAATCGCATAGCTGCGTTAATGCTTTTTTGTTTAATGTAATAAATGAATGATAGCGCTTCCATGCAAAGATAAATGGAAATAACTTTGATGTAAATCCATGCTTATTTCTCATGATAATGTGGTGTAGTCTTTGATACATCTCCTCATTGCTGAAAGGTTTTAAGACCTTCTGTGTTTTAGAAACAAGCAGCAGTTGACCTTCTTAAGACAATTTCAAAATGAGTTTATTATTTATGTATTGGGTTTGTGTGGCAAGGTTTTGGTAGCAGGGGGTTAAAGCAAGTGGCTTCTGTGATAAGCTTTTAAAAGATTCCCCTATGTTTGACAGAGACAATGCCAGACAGCTCCAAGATGGATGCACTACTGGCCAAGGCCAAGCCAATCAGCGAGTGTGGTAATGCCTCTAGGATAACATGTTTATGAAGAGGAAAAAAAACCTGTACATTTTGCAGCTGGAGAGAGGAGTGAGAACATGTGAGAGAAACAGCCCTGCAGACACCCAGGCCAGTGACAGAGGAAGGGGAGGAGATAGTCCAGGCGCTGGAGCAGAGATTCCCCGGCAGCCCATGGTGCAGCCCATGGTGAGACTGTCTGTACCTCTGCAGCCATGGAGAGTCATGGACGAGCAGAGACCCACCTGCAGCCCCAGCAGGACCCCATGCTGGAGTAGGGCTATGTGCCCAAAAGAAGTTGTGACTGTGTGGGAAGCCCATACTGGAGCAGGTTCCTGGTAGGACCTGTAACCCTGTAGAAAGAGGAGCCCAGGCTGGAGCAAGTTTGCTGGCAGGACTTGTGACCCCACAAGGACCCAGGCTGGAGCAGGTTGCTGCTGAAGGACTGCACCCCATGGGAGGGAGCGATGCCAGAGCAGTTCATGAAGAACTGCAGCCCATGGAAAGGACTCAAGTTGGAGAAGTTCATGGAGGACTGTCTACTGTGGGAGGAACCCGACGCTGGAGCAAGGGCAGAGTATGAAGAGTCCTCCCCCTGAGGACAAAGAAGCAACAGAGACAATGTGCAATGGACTGACCACAACCCCATTCCTCATTTCCCTGTGCTGCTCAGGGTCTGGAGGTAGAGAAATTGGGAGCAATGCTGAACACAAGAAGAAAGGAGGGGTGGAGGGAATGTGTTTTAAGGTGTGGGGGTTTTTTTCTCATTATCCTTCTCTGATTTGATTAATAATAAATTAAATTAAATTTCCCAGAAACCTTTTTTTGACCATGACAGTAACAGGTGAATGATCTCTTCATCCTTATTTTAACCCACAAGCCTTTTGTTATCTTTTCTGTCCCCTGTCCAGCTGAAGAGGGGGGCTAACAGCAACATTTTTGGGCACCGGGCATCCAGCCAGGGTCAAACCACTACAATTTAATATGTTTGGGAAAAGAATGCTTTCTAGTTTTATATTTTTAAAAGTTTAACTTTGTCTTTTCACATTTCTACCCTTGTTTGAGAGGAGTGAAACATTACTAGTTAACTATACAATTTATAGATAAAATTAAAACAAAATTTTTATTTTTTAAAAATTCTGAAATTCTTTAATATTTTCTAAATTAAATATTAGGTCTAAAAATTTGGATAGATAACAGACAACCTGTTGTTTTTTAATTGCATATTTATGAATCCTGAGAATTTCACAGCAGGTTAAAGAAAATACAGATTGTTCACATTTGTCCTTCTCTTTTAGAATTCCTTGTGTATCACTCCCCATGTAAGATAATATAAGAGAACAATATATTTAAGTGTTAAAGAATTATTCTACAAAGTGCTTGTGTGACATGGAGGTAGAAAAAATATTACAGGTAAATTGTTTTTAAATTATGATTCTCAATTGCTTTTCAAGATGCATTAAGAAGTCATCTTTTACTTAAGGATCTAACATAAATGTTGCAATAACATTCTATAAAAATAACAGTGACATTTCCAGGCATTTTGAGGAGAGCTCTGGAAGCAAAATCAAAGTGGGTGAAGAATTATCTAACAAGGCAAAGCAACCTAAAGTTATTTATTAAAAAAAAAAAAAAAAAGGATTTTTCTGTGTTACGTCTCTGATAAAACTACTTACTAGAACTCTAAGGGAAATGCTTTACAAGTTGTGCAAACAAATGTAGATATAGTTTGCAAATCATCATACTGAAATAATTCAGTTAACACTGGTAATATAGAAAAACGTGTGTGACTAGCTCTCTGTTGGAACAGAGAGGCCTTTCCAATATTTCAGCTTGGAATTTAACCTTTTTTTTTTAATTTGTTGTCTACATGCTTTGAAGAATAGTTTGAAATCTTATTCTGGTAAACTGTACAGGCATAGGATTTAGAATCTGTGTAAAATTTTTCTGTTTCTTGTTTTTAGTCTAGTTGTTTTCAATTCTCTTAGAACAGTTTTCTTTTAAAAATGTCTCTATACTTTTCTATTTTTATTTTAGCACAGTATTTTCTTAAAGAAATTCAGCTCCTTTTTTTTCTAGCAGAAAACTGAAAAGGATTCAGTTCAGTATCTTCCCTTTCATGTTATGTAACATAAATAAATTGATTCTTTGTGAATAAGACTTTTCATACAAATTCAGGATTAGACTTGAAAAACTGAATTAGGATCCATTTTCTACATATTTTTGTTTACATTAAAATGTTCTTAAAATACTAGAAACCAGTGATATCATAACCCTTACATAAAAATTAGTGACAAGAAATAAATTAAAACTGAGTATAAATGCAATTAATACTCTTTTATGAAAATCAGTTTAGGTATTTTTACTTTTTTTTCAACCTTTTAATTTTTAAAATTTATTTTGGAATTATTTTTATTTTAATATAATTTCACATTATTTCACAGAACTGCAATATTGCTCTTACATTCTGCAGTTTTGCTAATTGTTACAGTCAAAGTATAATAAAGTTCTTTCACATTGTATTTTTTTTAATTTATCTATTAAAACATTTTGAATAGCCGGCAGTCAGTGATTCTAACCAAGTGAAAGATTAAATGTTTAAATTACAGCATTCCTTAATGACTAGAATAAGATAAGACAGTGTTAGTAGCAGGACAGATAAAAAATGTCTTAGAGATGATGAAATACCGAAAAATAAAAAACTGTATGAAAAATTACAACCAGATGAAATAATATTTTGAAACTGATATTTGAATGCTTAATATTTTTGGAGAAAAATATATCCTTTATGGTCTAACAATGTGAGAGAGATGAGGCTGTTGCAGCTCCATACTACCAGGTCCAACCCATAGCAAGGCTGAAAATTCCTAGCAGGTGCAAGCACAGACAGAGCACACACATCCCCACAAATATAAACACATATATATAGGTAGCACCAATGGCCTCATCCTGCTCCCTTTTGGTTGAACAGGATGATGGTCTTCTGGTGAGAACATACGTTTACATGTATGTACATATGTACAAGGTGGATCACTGCCAGCAGCTGTGCTCAGACACTCAGTCTATCCAGTAGCTGCCTTCAGATCCCAGTCTGCTCAGTTTCTTCCACTTGCACATAGGAGCCCCCAGAAGAACACCCCCACTCCAGCTGAGTACAGACCCCCTTATTCACATGCACTCCTTCTCCCTTCACTGCCCCAGGCTGGTCAGGACACGTCCAGTCACATAGCCAGCCCCTCCATGCTCTCCCACTTAGAGATGCAGCGGTGCTCTCACACCCAGATCTGGCTCTTAGGGACATAATCACACCCAGGTCACTTCACCTGCCTTCTGACTTCATCTTCACCTGTAAACTCACACTCGCGTGCATAGCCACACTCACTCTGGTTGCTGGCAACACGGACTCCCATGCACACATATGTACATAGATGAGAGCATCTTACCAGAAAATAGCTGAAGATAGGGTTCAAAAAATATAAACCACCTCCAGTCCGTGGCCTGTCTCATCCCTCTGTACACAAAGGACAGACATCCCTCACCCAGGGAAGAGTTAGAAAGGAGTTTCAAATGAAGACAGGTCAGATGGTGCTGGTCAGGCACAGGGCGTAGCCAGACAAGCACACTGAAAGCTCCTGCTTAGGAATAGGAAACACATGAACATTGATTCCCTTATCCCTCTATTTCCCACAATTGTTCCTCTTCAAATCATCTAAACCCATCACTTTTCCTGCCTTTGGACCCTCCCCTAAACATCCCATAATGAGTCCTGTGCAATCCCAAAATGCTCTTCCCTTACATCTTATAATGTGTCTCACATTCCTAGAAAGCAACCCTCTTAGTCTGAAAGGTGTTCTGGAGAACCTCTCCCCTTGACTCTTCCCGATGGGTTACACACTTGGACACTAAGGCTCTCCTGGGACAGCCCTGGGAGGGACCTGCACAGGGTGTCCCTTCCTCTGAGTCCTCAGTTTGGATTCTCGCTTCCCATTCTTCCTATGTGTGCTCCTATGGGCCTATGAAAATGAGCCTTTGATGGTCCCCTTAATGGGCCTGGGAATAGCTGAGCAGAGTATTTTTGGAAGTACTCATCTGCCATGGTCCCTCTGCATTCTGTTTTGGGTGTGGAGACAAGAGATTTTTATCACATAATCAAACAAACATGTTTCTAAAATAATAATTTTCCATTTTCACTTTAAATTTAAAAAGGAACATCTTCCACAAAACCCTTGTCTTCTGACCAGCTGTGAATATAAGTGATTATTTTGGGATATTATAGAGAAGCTGAATTTATTCTGAAGATTCCTTTGGGCACTGAAGGGAATGGCAGCAGAGACAGTAATTAGTAGGCAGTATACCACCAGTTTTGACAGTCTGAAACATGACTCAAACATTGTTAGAAGCCTCAAGGACTAGGAGGAATAAATCGTATCAAATAAAAGAAAAGCCAGTGTAGAAAGCAGCTGTGAAAAAAACATATATATAAAGGTTTATTTCAATTAGAGTCACACAGATGAAAGTGAGAAAGGTTGGGTGTCTTGCTATTCAAAAAAAAAAAACAACATAGAGCCTTAAACAGCCTCAGTCTCCTGGGAAGCACTAGAAGATAACTGAAAAGCAAATTTCCAAGAGAAACGCTTGTAGTAAAATCTCCATGGATTCAATTTCAAGACTTCAGCTTGTATTTCTAAAATGATAAAATGAATATAACCTTAAACAAATAAATAGAGATGAAAAATTTCATAGGAAATATGTGGATTGACACAGAATGATCTGATGGGTGAAGGACACCTGTTGTTCTGGCTTGGTGAGTTCACTGCAGTATAATCACATCAGAGGTGGATGTCAAAAAGCAGCTTTTATGTGATGCATTTTGCAACCTACAACATCAATAACATTTTATTTTATCAAGGCACATTTGAGAAAGTAATGATGTCAATACAAAAACTGAATTAGAAAAAAAGCTGGGATCAAAATGCTAGAACTAGTCAAGCACGTTGTAAGATCATGAACAGAAAGCACTGGTTTTTTAGCATTTGATTAATTATACACTTATACATTAAAATTCATAATGATGAACAGATTTGAACTTACATTGTGTTTTACTCTGTATATGAAATAGCAACACATGAAACAGATCTCATCCAGTGTTACGCTTCTGGGAAGCAAAGGTTTGCTTCTGCCTATGGCATGATTACTTACCTTCATACACTCATTGAAGGAAGCCTTTTAAATGAGCGCTACATTTTCTTAGGAAGAAGTTAATATTAAAGAAACAAGGAAGAAGTCTTTCCAAAAGCAACAGAAATGCAAAATATATTTAGTACATCTGCAGATATGTATAAACTTACATGAAACATGTTGAAAAAACCCAGCAGTATCCCAGGTAGTAATATCATCTACCCAAGTTGTTGTAGATGATATTAAATGTTTGTCACTAGACAATGTAATCTGGTATATTTCAGAAATACATATATTTAATTTAAGCAATTCTTCTTAGAAAGAAATTAAACATTATGTACATAAGTTAGTTTACACAAGAGGAAATAAAGCCTACTTGTAGTTTAGTCCAATATTGATGCAACACATGAGGTCTAACTCTTTGAGTGCACACAGTATGCACTAGCCAATATGAGAAAACTCAAGTAGGTCCCATGTGCAAGCAGATCATAAGACTGACTCTATTATAGCTGGTTTATGGCTATAAAGAATGTGCTTTAGAACTTTTCTCTAGAAAATGCTGGCTAGGAGTCACCTCTGAAAGTTGCTCATCTGTACTTCCAGCTGTTAGTCATAGCTTTCAGCTGAGACCGATGATTGACCGTGTCAGTACTTCAATATATTTCAAATAAATTCAAATACATTTAAACTAGCATAAAAATGATTTGCAGCTCTGCCTGAGGGAGTACAAACCTGTACGTTCATATGCTTCGTATGCCAAGCATCAGATAAGATACAGAGGAAAAGATTTTCCTTTAATGTACCACTTGTCCTAACTTGCTTCTCTAGTGCTTAAAGCACTCACTACAGGGGAAGGAAAACTTTGGAGTGAGTATGTATACTTAATTCAATGTCTATACAGAATAAAAAATATATTAAAAAAAAAAAGTTGAAGAAACTATTGTTTGTTTAAGAGTAGCCCAGGAAGACAGACTTCTTTGTTCAAATTAATATCTTGAACACAGGTTGAAGAGTCTCACTCTCACTTTCTTTCCATGGAGCTTTTTACAATCTTTGCCAAAGGTGTGAAATGCAATTACTTCAATGGGAGAGACTGAGACGTTTTTTCCTTCCTTGTTTTACCTACTGTGGTCTGTGTTCTTGTATTTAAGGTATTCTGGTAAGAGGGGGAGTTTTAAGATGAGAAAAGATTAAGCAGATCTCCTCTAGTTTTAATGAGTACAGTAAGCTATGAAGTATTTTATGAAATAAATAAATATTAAGGGTTTTTTTGTTTGTTTAGTTTACTTGTAGAGGAAAATGAGAAATGCTTCTTTTGGAAGAAGAGACTTAACAGCCAAATTCAAAATGGGGATTAGGTACCAACCAGCCAGACTTGTAAGGAGAGCTTTAAAGTAAATTTAGCAGGGGATGAGGATGGAGTTTTGAGTAAAAGAGAAGATCCAGGGACTACTGATGGGCATGCAGTCCTCCAGGAGCAGACTGTTCCAGTGTGGGCTTCCCTCCAACTGTCAGGCTCTTTGGGCACAGCCGCCTGCTCTGGCGTGCGGTCCTCCCCGGGCGGCAGGTGGGTCTCTGCTCCCCCATGACCCTCCATGACTGCAGTGGCACAACCTGCCCTCTCACCATGGGCTGCAGGGGAATCGCTGCTCTGGCCCACCTCCTCCTGCCTTTTCTTACTGACTTTTGGTGTCTGCCTTGTTGTCTCTCTCACATTCCACTCCTTTCTCCACACTGATTATCTCCACCTGCCCCTTAACTTCATTTTCATTTTCACTGTTGCTTTTCTGTGTGTTTTCCCCTCCTAAATATGGTAATTCACAGAGACACTGACTTGCTTGACCATGACCAGAGGTGAGTCTTACTTGGAGCTACAGGAGCTTCTCTCGAAGCTTCTAACAAAGACCATCTCTGTGAACCTTCCCTTGCTATATATCTTAGTGCTGCATCCTTAGCTTTTAAAACACCAGCAAGTGTTCCTAGATCTGCCATCCATCCTATGTATACACAGAGTTTTGTCAGAAGTAGCACAGAAAATGTACAGGATGGAAAAGACTGTTTAGCATGTAAGTGAAGTATGCACAGGATACTAGAATTCTCTGAGCTCTGAACTGAAACAAAATTTTAAGGGGAAAGCATAAGAACTCTTATCCTTCTCTTTAAATATAGCTACCCATAATATTGACAAGAGTTTAATTAATAATGTAAATGGCAACATTAGAATAACCATATCTGAGAGACAACCACAGATCTTTGAGGTAGAAGCTAGTTCTGTTTTGTGCAGTAGTCTTTTTTCTTTTTTTTTTTTAAATTACCGATTTTATTCTACTTCGCTGTTGCAAGAGTCTTAAAGTCTTTCACAATTCATTACTGGGCACACTGAGTCACCTGGGAAGAGATTCAGACTTCCTGCCTTGTGGGATCTGAACTACAGGTGTCAAGTGAGACAATCTTCCGAAATTCCTAAATGTCTTTCACTGTCAATGAACAGAGCTTGATGCCTCTGAAATATTCCTAACAGAACAAAAAGATGGTCTTCTGAGGGCCTTGAAAACAGTGTTTACCTCTACTGGATATAAAAAAGTTTAACAGTGCAACAGTCCTTACTAGCCCATATGCACTATGGTGCCTTCTGGAGTCCTCTGATTATGCAAATTGGTTTCTGTTCAGACCACACCACAGCTAAATGGAAAAAAATCCCAAACATTTTATTTGGATGATAATCCAAAAATGTAAGGGACATACAAATCAAATCAACTGATACCATCCTTCACATGTATTAAATGGAGAGTGATTTTACAGTATGAAACTGGAAAATGGCATTATGGGGTTTTGCAGGATTAGGAAGCAATGATGTATGTTAGCAAAATGATACCATAGCAAAAAGTTACAGCTTTTGCTAATGTCATGTCTACTGATTCATTCTTTAACACTAAGAGAAATAAATCACAATAGTCCATGGTATTTCCAATTTCATACTAGGCAGCAGAAGGATCTCAGGAGGCCATGGTAAAAATAGGGGTTAGATAGATAGAGAGCTAGTTTATTGTGACCTATATACAAATACAGCTCTTGAGACAAAGCCCTTAATTCTTCACATTTTCTCCTTCCATTGATATAATTTCAGTAAATATGATATTTTAGGGTTCTATGATATTTCAGATTTTTGGCTTGAGGGCTTTTTTTGTCCTTTTATTTTTCTGAGGATCACTTGCACTTCATTCTGTGAGTCTCAGAAAAAAGAAAAATTGCAGAAATTAATATTACAGTGCAGTGCCATGCATAAAAATGCATGTCAGTACAAAATTATTTAACCAACAGATACTATAATCATGTTAAATGCTTAACTTACTAGACCTTCAGCACAATTCATGAGGAGCACCAGCATTCTAACAGCACTTACTACACTTAGCTGAAAAAAAAGTTGCTTCATCCTTAAGAATCGTAAGTGCCAAGATCACAGAAGGGAGGTAATTTGAATTTACACTACTAGACACCAGAAATTTTTTGTAAATGTAGTCATGCTGGAAAATAACTTATAACAACATGTAGACTGTAAGTGGCATATAAAAAGAGAACTCAGAAGCAGGAAAATATCTTGATACATCTTTAATTACTACATTAGTCTATTTGAGGATAATTGAAGACATGTTTATCACAAATGCATTTTCTTAATTTCCTTTGAAAAAAAACACATCTAAACTTGCACTGTGTAACTGCTAGAAATTGCAACAATATTTATTCATTCAGCTGTAATATTCATGTTGACATCTGCAGAACAATCACTTCTGTTCGTATCCACAGAATAAGCACCTACAGTGCAGGCATAAATACCAGCATCAAGCGCTGGATGTGGAGTTTATGCCTCTAGTCAACCTGTACATCTATAAATAAGCAGGAAGGGTTTTGCTGACAAAACCTCTTTTTTCTTGATATTATTCAACTAATTCAGCATGAACATAATTAATTTTTCATTTGATGCTGAATGCTATTTTTTCTCCACTTATTTCTGTATTACGTGTTTTGATGTGGTCTACGCATCCAAGTGATCTTAACTGTCCATATTTATGGTATCCTAAGTATTTGTTCTGTGAGGAATATGCAGTTTTTCTTCATGAACTTGAAGATGAGAAATCATTCTTTGCAGTCAGCTGTATGCCTACTGAATGGTGAAGTGGACATTAGACTTGTTTGACATCTTACATTCCTCCAGGTTATAACCTGTATTTTTCACTTGTAATAGATATCCCTACTTCTATAGCAGCTATACCCAGCAGGACTTATCCATTCATTTAACTACTAGTAGAGTGTTTTTTTTTCCCCCTTCTGTAATAAAAATAGGTTATTACCTTTTCATTTCATCTTATTGTTTCACTCCTTAAATATGATTCATTTTGTGTATGTTCACTTAATAGATATTTAGATTACCATAGCCAAAACATCTCCTAGGTATTGTTGTTGCAGGTGTTTTGAGTAACTTTGGATGCATTTGGATGCATACACAGTTGCATGGTATTTCAAGATCAGATTCTCTGGTTTTGTCCACAAACCCAGCCCCCCTGCCCCCATCCCCCTATATTACACACACACACACACTCCTCAACCCCTGTTTGAGTGCATTCCCACCGCTCCAAGTCAAAGTTATGAGTTGTATTTAGTAAGAATGCACTTCAGTGCTAACGAGATGCTTCGAGACAGGTTTATGAACAGTGAACCCTGTGCTGATTTCTGTCTCAGACAATAGACACTTTAAAAAAGTGTATCACACAGAGATACTAGTTTTTGAAAAGACAGTTCTTTTCCTCTCAGGCCCTGTTTGAATCCTATTTTCATCCCAGTTTCACAGTTTTTTTTATATTCAGTCCTAAGTATCACCTCCTAACACAAACAAACTTTGCTCATCAGTACTTTCCTGCCATGCAAAATTGTTCCCATCCCAGTCCTCAGAACAAATTTCTGAACCTGTTCCATATTCTCATAAATATGAAGTTATAAGGAAAGGCTGAAAGTTATCTGATGCATCCTGCGTTCTGTGGGAAGCGGATGAAGAAAAAGTAGCTAAACTTGAAATTCTTTTTATAACATTGTCTACTTGATTTTAAAAATTGGTCTTGTAATAATAAGCAGTTAATCAGACCTGAGGAAAATAGAGAAAGCAGAGTTTGGGGTTCATATAAATTTTTTTTATAATGTTGTTCTAGTCCAAATCAAACTGCTCTTCAGACACAAAGCTTTTTTCTTATTTTTAAAACGTACAAGTCAATAAATCTTGGAATGACATTACTAAAAAAGAAAGCATAATGCCGAGGGGATCATCAGATTGTATCATGAACCACAGTGTCACAAAATTCTTCTGTAAGTGCAAGTATTTCACTCAAACATCCATTCCTTTTTATAGCAATAGTTAATGTGTGGATTTGAAATATATATATAAAGAATCAGTTCTGAAACTTCTAAAATTTTGCATGAATGAGTCAGAATTTAAATGTTCCATTGCTATAATATACAGAGGAGTGGGTTATACAGTACCAACACATTTTTTGTTGTCAGCAAACGTCTTTATAACTGTAGTTCCAATTTACTGTTTGATATGTATCTGTTAACACAAATCAAGTGTTTTTTGAAACAGTCAATGCCATAAAACATTTGTGCCTACTACAGATGTAATTTTCAATGTATAGTTCTAAAGTCCAAATCAAAATCAAGAAGATTGTTGAGACATTTTTTTTTCCGCCTCAGAATCAAATAGTTGTCTACACTTGATATTCTTTCTATCATTCAGAAAAAGCATATTGAACATTATTTCATGTAATGTGTCTCCTTAGGGTATGATTCTCTATAATTGTTACTAAGCATGGGTATGATTCCAAACATTCTGGTACAAAAGCACAGTCTTGCCACCTTATCATTCTATGCCTTCTTGGTAATATTTTTCTTTTTTTTAAGAAGCCTGAGAACATAGCCAGATGGAGGCAGCATACACTAGTATAGAAGTATGGATATGTTCTTGAACTTGTCTCAAAAATCTTTTCATCTCTGGAAGTCATTAGTTCAGACTGTACAGCTGAATAAATAACACAGTTGCATTAATTATCTTTTAGCTACAAATTGTTAGAGTTCTTTACATATCTGTGTCATGTAATTCCTTTCTTGCAGCTGCTCTATGACAGCAGTGCTGTGATGGTCCAAATGTTGTAGGTTTTAGGGAATTTCACAAGTTTTCTTTATAGAAGCTCAGCTCTAAGTAGATATATAAATGAAGCACAGATAGCTAATATTAAAATTAAATGCTACTTTGTAATTATTTATTTATCTGGAAAACCTAATTATAGTTAGATTAATTATAGATAATGAGTTTGACCTCAAAATGTTCATTTTGATGTGTGTTACTCAAGCTGACACAGTTATTTTGGTTTGCCTTAACTAAAGATCTTTCTCATTGTATAACATCTCTGAATCATTTATAATTAACATTTAGCTAGTGAAATACAGAAAGAATATATAACATTAAAGTTATTGCTTCTTCAGATACTTTATGTTCTAAGACATAGATAAAAACCCAACAACCCAACAACAGAAAACAACCCAAAAAAATCACAATAAAACAAATGTAAGACATAAAACCTTTTAAATGACAGCTATTATTTTTAAATGCAATCTGGGTTTTTTTTTTTTTACTTTTATTGATTAGATTATATATATGCATATTATTAATAATATCATTCTCAACTAAAGTCTCATTCACTTCATATCTTGACCAGTGGTTTTAATGTCAATATCATTTTGGGGGAAAAAAAATCCCCAAACCTACCAGAAAAGCAGTGCAAATATTTAAATATGCACAGTTGAAATCCAAGAGTGTGCTTAAAAGACATGCAGAGCCAAGAAATTTTTGCTGAAATTCTATTTCATTACAGAATAATAACAAGTTTTAAAGTACTACCCTTAAAGAATAACAATAATGTTTAAAAAAATATTATAACCAATGCTTTTTTGTGTGAAAAGCTAAATCAAACTTATTTTTAACATAATAACTTTCATATATTTTAATACTTGTTAATTTTATTTCATGTAAAATGATAGACAATGCATAGTAAAGTCCCCAAATATATTTTACATATTTTGTTACTTACCTTAATCCTTTATATTACTTAGAATCTGATATTACATAAATTGAATGCAAATGTGACTTATGCTTTCTGATATTTTTTCCATTTATTTCTTCACATTCTGACTGTTATTAGTCTAGTTTTTCTTCAAGAAACTAGCAACAACACATCTCAGACAAGGATTGTTTAATAGTTCTCACTGTGCACATACTTAGACCAAAAGTCATAATTTCTGTAACTCTCATCCTGTTGAATACTATTTATATAGCATACTGCCTCTTTAGAAGTTATTTTTGCAGCCTAATTATTGCAATTTCTCACAGGAAATGTTCATCTTTCAGTGCAGTTGCTCTTACTCACTTTTAAATCAGAGGTTGTCATACATGTAAAATCTTCTTTTCACACTTAATTTGGAGTTCATAAATCCATAATTTTATAGTTTGCAGAAAAAAGGTAGTTCATGCTGTTTCTATTTTCAAAGGAAAAGTCTGCTTATGGATTTCAAGGTATTTTTCATGCTAGAAATAACAGTTCCACCTCTCTTACACAATACCACCTGTCAAAAATGGATGCCTTTGTACTGACTTGTAGGCCTTGTGCAATTGGATCTGAGAAAGTTTCCATTTGGTCCTTGCAAGGTAGAGCTAAGTCATACATGTAAAAGAGTGATTTTTTCCTCTTTTTTGTAGTTTTCATTCTACTCATAAGTATCAATATTACTAGTTTAACACTACAGAAAACTTCAGGATTACTAACTTCCTCTAAGATTTCTTTCAACCAGGGAAAAGTTGTAATGAACAGGACTAACTTCTTAGTCAATAAATAAATCAAAGATAACCAAGTTTTGTATTTTCTTTTTTTTTACCTTTTCCAAACAACAGCCTTATTGAAACCTAAAAACTTTTAAACTTCTCCATTCATGTTTCTTTATTAAACTTAAAATTTAATATCAATTCTACATCTCATTAAGAATAATAAAGAAAAATTCTTACAGAAATCAGAAATCTGAACCATTAACAAAAACTTTTAAGGCATTTCTTCTTCTTTTATTAATATTTGAAATCCTTTCTTATTATTATCAAGGTTACGCCTCAGCTTTTCAGATATTGATATGTTTTCAAAGCTTTTCACATTCTGTGTACTGCCTGAAAATCCATGTATAATGGACAGGTTCCAGTCTATAAGATTTTGTTTCATTCCATAATACATCAACCTGAGTGGCCACTGTTACCCCTGTACCAGAGGTGCTGCGAGTGAGCTGGGGGGAAGGTTGCAGAGGCTCTCAACCTGGAAAGTGCTGGGGGGGTGGGGGTGGGGAGGTTGCACCTCCAGGGAAAGGACAGAGATCTACTAGTGTGGACTCTGACAAAAAAGTTGCTGCTTCTGTATCTAAATGGATGAACAAACTGACATGGCCAATAATCTCTTTCTCCAGGACATGACTTAGGCACGTGAGTATTAAGAGGGTCCCTGCCTCCAGGCAGGTGGAGGAAAAGGACAGCCACATACCACATGCGCCATCTGAGAAATGTGTAAAAGGTACATTGAAATATTGTAAGATCTGTCTTCACTGATAAATAAATACGTAACTGACTTTTTTCCCCATTTAGCAAACTTGAGGCTTAAATTTCTTAGATTACAGGTTTTTACATCTTTAGTATCAGTTTTAATGTTTTAGGTAAGGCATCTGTATTGGTATTTCTAGACTGTTCCACTACTATTGCAGAGAAAAACCTGAATAAGCATCCAGTGCAATCATATAACCTATCACAATGGAAAAGAAGTAACAGGCAAGATGTAAACTGAAATCTCTAGTGAAATCTGAGAAACTAATATAATATTTGTCTTTCATGCTTTATTTAGAACTAGTTGTAATGAAATAAAAAAACAATTTCTATAATATTCAACATTATGAAATTAATGAACTACAAGTAACCAGAAAGGTTAGAAAAAAAATTTGGGAAAATTTCCAAGAACTTATCTCACTGACTGCTGGTTGTTTTGTTGGTTTTTTTTTTTTTAATTTTTTTTTTAATTAAATAATTTCAGTATGTACTTTTTAGCACTGTAACAAAACATTTAAGTATGCACTTAAATCCTATGGATTCCAAGTTGGACTTCAGAATCAAAAAGTAACATCACTCTCAAACATTATTTTAAATGTGATTCAAAATATGCAAAGAGTATTTATTCCTTTAAACATTTAGGGTTCTGAAATACAGACAGAAAAATTAATATGGAAGCAAACAACTCCTTGTTTTTTTACTTAACTAAAATATAAATAAAAATAAAAGAACCTGGAAGCTTTCAGTATCCATTACTATTCAGATGCTTTTTGGTGCTTGGATGTGAAGCTAGTGATCTATTTTTTGGAAGTGATTAAAGGCAAAATAAAATATTGGTATTATATTACTTTAAGTTGCATGCTTTCACAGTCATTAATAATTTCTTGCTATGTCCTTGAAAACAAATATGTAATGCCAAAATTTAAAGATTTAGAACCAAATGCAAATCCCCCCAAAAAATCTACATAAGAACATCCTAAACAGAGATCTATGATCTACTAAATTTTTGAGCTGTATCTATATTGGATGATGGAATGCACCTGTGCAAGTAATTCTAACAGTCTCAATAAAAATAGTACTCAAGCACTGTAAAGTATTGATTAAAATACCATTAACATTAACATGAAAAATTAGAAGGAGTATAGATAACCTTACATCCCTTCCATAACCTTACAGGTTGGGCTACATTGTGCGGACCTCCAATTTGGGCAAAGCACATGGCAGAGACATTGTCCATGAAGAAATTCCATGTCTTTTTGGACTTTAAAGTTTTGATAGCATGTTCTTCTAAGAAAACCACGCTTCATTATTTCTACTGTCAGACACATGGATGTTAAACATGCAGCTTTACCTGAACATGAGAAGGACACACAGGTGGCGTAACGTCATTGCCAAGTGGGAGATGCCTACAGGTCCATCTGTTGCAATTAGGTGGCTAAGTTTATCCTGCGGCCAAACGATACATACAGCACAACACTGGTCTGAAGGCAAAGTGTTATTCACAGCACAGGCCTGCCATACTTATATTAACTGTTGGGTTGATCACTAAATCCTCCATGATCAGTAGTCTTCCAATTAGAATCACTACTTACCATTTGTATTTCTGCAATTGCATGTAAACCTTTCCAATAAAATTAAGGAAAAAACACAATATTTTTTTAACTACACATAGGAAAAAAATCCTTTATTTATTGAATATTAATTTAGTTGAAATTAAGTAGGATTTTGTCTTTCTTACCTTTCTCTTAAGAGTGCTTTAGAAATCTTCTGTGGGAAGCCTATAGGAAGTGTTACAATTAAAAAAAAAAAATTTTTTTTGCAAAACCAAAGTGGTACCATTTTCATTTTTACTACTGTACGGTAGTTCCTGAATCTGCCACAGATAGATCCCTATTCTCAGGGAAAAATAAAACACACAAAGTGACAGGCAAATTTCTCTGCAGGATGAAAGGAAAAGTGTTTCCAAATGCTCACTGTGAATCCATTTTTTGTTAGCCTGAAAAATCAAAATCAGCATAGATTAACAATATTCATAGTTTTGCACTGACCCTTCCTGATAAGCTTGTTCAGCTAAGAAGCAATGTCTGAAGAGCTTAAGTAGACAATAAGCTTTACCTTAAATTGTTATTTGTGGTGTATTGAGGCGTGGACTCAGATCAATGCAGATGCTGAGACCACTTAATTTGCAACAAATGCTTCTATTTTTACCCAGTTTCCCTCCCCCACAGTTCCTCCTGGTAATTTGCCATAGTTCCTCTTTGTAATCTTCCACTATGCTTTGCTGGCCCACTCTGAAAGTTTTTCTTTCTTCACAGTGATTCAGCAGGTGACCCACACCTTGTTTGGCACTAAGGCCTCACAGTTTAAGGTCACCTGCCAGCACGGGGCTAGCACACCAATACCATCCCATTCACCTCCTCCCACAAGGCTCCACAGCCCAAGGACCAGCTGCTGCACATGACCGGCAGGCTGATGTTATCTCATTCGGCTCCTCCCACATCACGGCTTGAGGACCAGCAGCTGTGCAGGGTTAGCAGGCTGATATTGTCTCATTTACCTCCTCCCACAGTTATTAATTCAGCTTTGTTAGTAGGATTTAATAAATTGATGATTGCAATATATTTTAAATCATAGTCTTGATTCCCTTTTAGTACTCAAGCTTTTATACCAAAATACCTCTCTGAAACCAATGTGGTACCTTGGGCATGAGTCATTGATCTATTATTCAGCCTACAACAGACAATAAGATGCTAATTTTGCCTCCTTCAGGTAACAAATTGGTTTTATTTAACAAGTCTGGAGTTTTCTTTATTCATCCACTGAAGTGGTCATCTTCTTTTAAAGAAAATACAAACTCTTTTCCCTTTCCCTACAAAATCCATGAATTAATTTTTTTCCACCTGGAAATACCAAAATTCTGGCAGTAAACATCATAACACAGATGTTATAGCTCAGAGCCAATACTACTATCTATCTATCTACACTATTCTTTACAAATATTTTATTTCAGTTTCTGTGAAATATGAAAGCTGTTGAAAATCACTTGCTTTTATAGCAATACAAAAAAACAGTAAGAAACAGTAACATTCCACTATTTCAAATATAAATTTGAAGTCTTTGGTAGTAACTTCTAGGAGAGAAAAGAGATTACTCAACAAATAAATCCTCAGTAGAATTATTTTATATATTTTTTCATGCACTGTAGAATATTTTTTTTAATTTTGGAGGGCTGCAGAAGGGGGAAATTGTGGACATTTCCATTAGATACCATCTGCACAAATATAAGATGATTAGTATATCATGTTGTGAGGACAAAAGAAAAAATTTAGGAATAAAGTAATACACTGGTTATGGATTGGATTTGTGTTTCTGACACTGACGTATTAAGTTTTCCAAAGTAAGGCTTTTATAGCAACATATCAACATTGGAAATTATGAAAAAAATTGCATTTATATATATATATATTTCTTTTTTAATCAAGGAATAACATAGTATCACAAACATTGGAATGTAAAGAGTTAAACTTAACGTAAGATAGTTTAGATCTCCAGATTCCATCAACAGTATCGAAGAGGTGTAAAACATAACTATTTATAAACATGCCTACAGTCTCGGTATTTGAAGCCCTTTTCTAACCCTAAAGAGTCTGACACAGATCTTAAGGGACACTAACGTCTTTCTGATTGTCCAACTTACAGTCAGGTGCTTTATGCTAATGAGCCTGACGTGAGATGAGATCCCTATGATGAGACCAAAAAATGTGTTTGTTTTTCTTTGAGTATTCTAGCAGCTGAAACTCATATACAACAGACACCACTTGTAGACTCTTTAATTTAGGAGCGCACAATCTGGAGTTGAATTCCACCCTTGATTTCTGCAGTGTTACTATTTTTTCCAAAGCTTATCCACCCTTGTGTGTTCAAAAGTATCTTATATTATTCATTTCCTTTATCCAAAGTAACCCTCAGATGTTTTAATTAACTTGTCTAACTTGTCATTCGTTTTGCACAATTAGATATATGATCAGCTCTAAAGATTAATGTAGAGCTTCAGGTAAGCACTTCTGAAAATTAAATTGGCTCGTAATCTCTTTGTTTTAGCTTGACCCTATGTGCCAGCCTGACCTTCCCATATTGAGGTGGTATTTAGAAGTAATGCTCACACCTACAACGTAATTCTATCTCTTCTAATTCCTTGACATAAGCAGAATTACCAACTGAAGGAAACAATAAGATACTTCCATGCCAACAGGTTTTTCAAAAACAGTTTCATTTAATACTTTGATAAAATACCTTTCCCTGGGACACCCAGACACTGATCTATCATGATAAAGCATTTCCTGGACATTTTTGGTGAATTCTAATAAGCTTTCATCACTTTGATACTATAGAAATTTCATAGACATGAGGGAAAATGACATAGTTTAAAATTTGTCAAAACTGAATAATCAGTCCTTGTTTGTTTCATTGAAATGGCAAGTAATATAATCCAATGTACTGTGTCTTGCTGGCATTTAAACACACTCCTTTTATCTGGAACTGCAACTGTGATTTAAAGTTAACCATAAACAATATTCTTCCCTTTCTTCTCTAAGTGCCAACTTATTAGTTAAAAGCTTGCTGCCATATGTTGAAGTACTATCTGCTGGGAAAAAATATCAATTATAAGTAAGCTTCTAAAGAAAGATCTTTCAGAAGGAAAGTTTATGTGATTTTCAATAACAAATACTGGCATTTGAGTTTGGTATTTAACTTTAAAAAATATAATGACATTATTGTGTATGGGTAAAAATGATTAGACTATCAAAAGCAAGGAATAATTATGCACTTTTCATCATATCCTTGACTCACAAGTTCCAGTACACTGACAAAGCCTTTCTCCTTAAACTGAATTCCAGAAACCTTTCATTGGAATGAGGTAAAACAGCTGGCAGGACTAGTCTGCCCAACTTCATCAAGGCATTATGGTAACTTCCACATTAATCTGTGCTCCGGTGTCATGGTTTAAATTGAAGATGTTTGCAGCAGAGTTGAGAGAGGAAAATATCAGTTGTGGACATGTCACCTACTCTGTCATGGATATCTATAGAGTCAGTGGAAAGGAAGTAGTGTTTTTGTTTGTTTGTTTGTTTGTTTTGTTGTTGGGTTTTTTTTTATGTTGCAACATGTTTCACATACTTCAAATAACATGTATTAAAAAAAAAAAAGTCAGAGGATGTAGCCTGTATTCACAAACAATCAGTCAGTACCGTGAAAAAAAAATTGTTCAGAAAGCCTTCTCTGATACCTCTTTTGGGAAAACAGAGAATCTCTGAGCATCACCATGCTCATTCTAGCTTAAACCCACTGATCAAAAATGCTGGACAAGCAGACAAGTTGGAATACTATCATCTCTCCTAGAATACTTACATAAGTCATAGCTGCAGATAAGCCCTGCTACAAACCTGAAATTCATTATTCAAGACTTTATTTCAGATACAGTGAGACTAGACTGTTGCTATCCTATTGCATATTTTATTTTGATTTAAATTTTTCCTCCAGAATACTTAAGCAATCTGATTTTTAAATAACCTCTTCCTTTAAATTCCTTCATTCAGGCACTGAATAAAGAACTAGGGTTTTTTTCGTAAGAATTACAAATTTAAATTTAACTCCAATAGAGATAGTTACTTTCAGAAATCTAATTTTTAGGGTTCTGCAGTCTGAAAATCCGAATCTTCCTCCAAACAGAAAGACAAAAGCTCTTTTATATAAACTGTAACTCTTATGAGATAGAAATAACTGTTTTATGGAGACTCCCATATCTTTCTGTGAACTGAAGAGGAATCAAGAAATTATTTTAGACTGGAAATGTTACTTCCAGGTAACAGAACTTACTTAAATGAACCTAACTGCAAGTGCATCAGGCATTTTCACTACAAAATTTTGATTTTTTTCTCAAACTCATGCACTGGAACCCTAATTGTGTACCCTATTTATCTGTCAGTCCATTCCCTGTTGGTGTTCTTTACCACATGAATTAAATTTTACCAAGCCAGAGCCACTACAAAGGTACTAACTGTACCCAATATATACAAAGGTTCTTCAGTTTCACTTGGCATTGGATTACAAACTAGTGCCCTTTCAACAGTTAAATACAAATAGAGATGATTCATGTCCCCAGATACCTTAAGATAGGATGTTTCAGTTTTGATGTCTTGACTTTATGCCGTTTCATCAAAGTTGCACTTAATGCACTGAAATGTTGCTTTGTGTTAAGCTCAGTTTGCCTAAAATAAGACCTTTTCTGAAATAACTGACAAAAATTTATATTTTTAGTCTAACCCTAACAGTCTTATCACAGGAAAATAGATTGGGGCTATCAGAAGAGTTAAAACAAGATGAACTAAGCCCCTGGCTAGCATCCTGTCATGGTTTAGCCCAGACAGCAACTAAGCATTTTTTTTCCCTCCTGACCCAAAGTGGGACTGGGGAGAGAATCAGAAAAAAGCTTAGTGGGTTGAGGTAAAAACAGTTTAATCAGTCAGCAAAGGAAGAGGAACTATTGTTGTCGTTATTATTACTGTATTTTTATTATTACTATGATTATCATAATCATAAATGGAATGCACAATACGAAGTGATGCACAGTGCAACATCGACTCACCACATGGTGATGGATAGCCCGTACCTGAACAGCGATTCCCACCTGTTAGCCACCTCTTCTTTATATACTGAGCATGATATTATACATTAGGGAATAGTCTTTTGGCAAATCTTGGTCAGCTGTTGCAGCTATTCCTCCTCTCACCTTCTTGTGCACCTCCCTACTGACAGAGCATGGGAAGCTGAAACATCCTTAACTTAGTATAAGCACTATAACCACTTAGCAAGAACTAAAGCCATCAGTGCCTTATCAATGTTATTCTCATACTAAATCCAAAACACAGCATTATACCAGCTATTAGGAAGAAAATTCATCCCAGCTGAAACACATCCTAACCAATAGTTCTTTCTTTTCTTGCTGCTTGTCCTTTTTTTATCTTAGTTTTCATATTTTGGCCAATCCATTCTCTATAATGATGCAATTAAAGGGTTTTTCTCCTCTCGTGGTGTTATTTCACTTGAAATAAACTCTGTACAATATGTGTGTGTGTGTGTGTACAATCAACAGATGCATCTGTATTTGTAATGAATTTTTCACATATAAGTGTTATGCTTATACATTAATTATAGCAAAGTCATTAAGCTTCTCCTTTAGGAACCTGAAGATTGATTACCTTCACCTCAGACAACACAGTCGGTTTCATACAAGCAGGAAGAAACAAAAATTTTCTTGTAACCAAGAAGGCAGACCAAAGAATTTTTTGCAATTTAGACATACCAGTTATCAAATATGTAACAAACTGCCCTTAGGTAAGTGTGTGATTTTGGAGTTTTTTTGGTGGGTTTTTTTTGTTTGGTTGGTTGGTTTGGTTTGTTGTGGGGTTTTTTTTGTTTGTTTGTTTTTTGGTTTTTTCCTTATATTATCCTCTGCTTCTATAAAGGAAGAACAATGCATAGATTTTATCACTGGGCTAATAAATTTTCATGACTTTTCATTTTCTTGCCTTACACAGAATTATAGCCTGCCAAGGAAAATTACAGAAATCTAAATCCCACATGCTGCAGTAAGCTATCCATCAGATAGCTCAACCTGAGAACAACCTCACTCTTTCATAATGAACAGCTAATCACAAAAGGTGAAAAGTCCCTGCTGTTCCCCCGTTGTATGATACACCGTGGGATTATCAGGGATTGTGCAAAGAGGCCAGACTACCAAATAACAACAGGCAATCTTCATGCTATTCTTTCAGCATCTTATTTTCTCTCCTGAATAGCTTTTAACTTTCTTCCTCACAATCGCCCTTACAGATCCTCATTGAACAAAGTGATATTTGGTTATCAGTAATACTTTACATGCTGACAATTTTTTTCTCTCAGCTGGAGCTACATATAATATGCAACCTGTCAGATAATATCTATAAAATATAGAAAAGCCAAGCTATAAAAATTACAATAAACAACACCAAAAGAAAGCCATATTAAGCACTCAATTAAAGATAAGTCTGTTTTTCAGTTTCGGGAACTGAGTATTTGTCTCTCCATTATACTTCAATGATAAAAATGAATTCTTATCTTTGCCAAATGTGTTAGGATTACCAGAACATGAATTATAAATAAACTTCCATAATTATTCTTTTCTGGGAATTAAAATTGAACTTTGATCACAGTGTGATTCAGTAGTTTAATTAGCTAATAACTTCAAACCCATTTTATTATAATAACTTTTCTGTACATATATTTCACTGGAAAAGATAATTATTATCTTATCATCATGTATATCTCATATTTTTTCATACATTTGGCTAATAAAACTGGGCTGATAACAGAAGGTCATGAAAAAAGATATTTTTCAAAATAGTGAAAATACTTTATTAAATTTTGTGATATATTTTTATTTAAAATGTGTAAGATTGTTTGACACTGTGTATTGTGAAAATTTCACTTGACTAAGATTAGAAAAAAATAAAGATGAGATCATTATATGGTATGGAAAGAACAACAGAAAAATTATGTGAACACAGGGGCCAATAATTTTTTAAAATCTCCAGTGAAATTAGTTTCTAAACCTGCAAGAAAAAAACCCTTTTTTTTTTCTCTTTCAAAAAGCATGTGTATCTATGAGCTTCTACTTCTACATGAGAGCTACTGATTATGTTATATTTATGTAAGTCAGGGCCTTATAATAATACGGTTTGACAGTTTTCCTTGCAGGTGCAGGGATTTCTAAATCTCTATTTAGCAAATAACTGGAGAACTTGGGAAAAAAAAAATCAGTGAAAGGTTTGAAATAATACAATTTTTTGTTTATAAATATCAATAAAATATTTGTATGTCCTTAAATGGTTAGAAAACATAATTTTGGCAGTGTTTTATTTTCCATCTTAAAGTAGTTGTTTTCCTCTCAAAACTAAACCTTTGAAGAGAAGTTTAAGTCAGCTTTGCAATATGTTTATTTACCTCAAAGTTGCACTGGAATAAAGGAACACACTAAACTGATATTGTAACTCAGGTTTGGATCAATTTGTGTATCTGAATCCCTAAACAAAACTTAATACTCCTTTATTTTTAAATAGACAGTAGAACAGAGATTTGTGTTTTAAAAGAGTGGAAAACAGGCTTGACTGCAATATAAGCAGTTAAGGACAAATTAGTACTCCCTACAAAATGAAAAGATTGTAGACACAAGGAGAACTGGGTATGAAGAGTTCATATCTGTTGCTGGTTCTTTTACATTTCAAATATTAATGGGTGTGGTATGTCATATGTTAATGAGGATGAGTAGAGAGCACATGCAAAATTGTAAGAAGAAAATCTATCAATATACAGGTGATAATTTTCTTCAGTTTGGAGATGGTTGAAGTGATCTTGCTTGAACAAGAATTCTGACACAAGGAAAATGGTCTTTGTAATATTCCTTAAGATTATGTCATGTTTTAGCCCCAGTAAGCAACCAA